>NW_020260513.1:0-9571 GCF_003255815.1 Theropithecus gelada
GCGACAGACAAAGCAAGACTCCGTCTCAAAAAAGAAAAAAAAAAAAAATTCAGAGGTGAATTTAAACATTGTTCCATTGAAACGTTCCCTGGGCTCCCCCTTCTGGCCACTTGGGGGACAGACAAGCACACGGGCAAGGAGGGGCCCCAGGGAGGGGAGGGGAGAAGAGTTTCCCCGCAGGAGCCGCCTCTTACCCTGTCGCTCATGCGATCACTTGGGCTCCGGATATCCCCTCTTCCTTCCTAACGCACCTGAGGGGAAACCACAGAATCAACTTGTTTGTTTATTCTGCCCATTTCAAAACACACTTAGCCCCTTCGAGAGGACACGGAGCTCCCTGGGGAAGCTGCTCTGTGGGAATGGATGGCTGCCAACCTGGTAAATGGATTCTCTTAGGCTCACAGGAAGGGGCTGTTCTGCAGCTGTGAAGAAAGGCAAGCGCAGGGAATTGTGGCATTTGGGGCCACAGTAACAGTGTGTATGTCAGTGCAAATATGCACGCATATGCATGCTTGTGTGCACATGTGTGAGTCCTTGTGTGTTCACGTGCATACATCTCTGGGGGGCATGCATTCCCGGATGCATGTGTATGCATGTGCCTGCGTGCACATGAATGTGAGTGTGCATGTGTGCGTATTTCTGTATGCATACACGTGCACATACGCATACGTGCACATGCCTGTGTGAGGAGGGTGCAACCGGCTAAAACAGCTAACTGATGAAAAACAAGCATTTCTGAACACAAACAAATCAGAGCAAAACCAAAAGCCGAATGGGGGAATGGGAACATCTGCTTCTCTTTCCAACCTTGGGTGCAGAGTGCATTTGAACACCCTCCTCAGAGCTCAATGGGAGGCATTCTTGACTGGCTCATTTATCCTTCCACCCCCACCTCTTGGCTATGTTCTTGTAAGACCAGGTACCCTTCCTTTGTGGCATTTATCATGGTTAGATTGTTACTGAAATAGAAAATACGCAATGACGTCATAAAGTATGCACATCTTACGTGTGTGGGCTGATTGCTTTATCCATATGCATGCATCATGTTATGACCCCTTAAGATTTGGAACATTTGTAGCACCCACAGGTTCTCTGGTGTCCCTGGTCAGGCAGTTCCACACACCCCACCCTACCAGAGGCAGTGACTTCTATCACACTGAAATCTCAGGTGCATCTGACATCCCGGGATTAAGTTCATCTTCTTTGCTAGACTGTAAGTCTAGTGAGTGCAGGGTGGGTCTCCTCTGACAACTCCATATCCAGCACTGCACGGTGCTGATGCATAAACACGGGTGGGATTAACTCAGTCATGCACACTACCCAAGTGAGAGGAAGTGGAGCAGCAGAGCTGGAGGAGGTGCCTGAAGACTGTGCTTGGGTGTCAGTATTCATCTAGTTCTTGCTAGAGGGTTTGGTCTTCCCATGTGATACTGGAATCACGCCTCCAGTTCCGTTCCTCTCTGCCCTCCCCTTGAACCACAGCACCGTTTGAAATGCTTGTTCCTCGGTGCTGTAAAGAAACAGCACTTCAACATTAATTTTCTCAGAAGGCCGTTTTTATACTTTCTGCAGAAAGGGCACACTCGCCAGCAGTTCTGCCACGAGAGTACACCGAACAAAGGAGACAGGGTCATTTATAACCTGACGTGTCCCCTCTACTGCTGTGTCCGGTTTCCATTGGTTGGAACGGGACCTCACGTTCTGTATTTGTCCCGATTGGCTAGCAACTTAGAGCTTTTTAAAAGAGGCAAAGAGGAGAACAAAGGAAGGAGGAAGTAACTTGTGGAATGCTGATAAAGGTAAAAACACCTTCAAATAAGGAAGGGGAACAGGCTATGGCCTAATGCTTGCTTGGACCAGTATAAGCCTCCAGGTTAAATAATTAGGCTAAATTGTGGGAGCTAAGAACACAAAGTACATTGATTTCTTTATTACAGCAGTTATTTAAGAATGTTAGTACAGGTCTTTGAATAAATTTTGCTTTTAAGAGAAGTTACTATTTACTCCTAGACGGGGAGAAAAGTCTGAAGAGGAACCTCTACTTTACTTTTTACGTAGCCACCTGGGGCCAACACCACCAGACAAGTGCATGAGGGCCCTCCGTGTGCCAGCTTCAGGGGCTGCTGGGCACCCCAAGGAAACCACCACCTTATGGGGGTGATTCCAAACACAGCAGGATTTGGGGTGTGGTCAGTGCAGCCCTCAAACCAGATGAAAAGGGTTGAAACAGTTGCACGGTGGGTCCTCAGCACACTGTCTGACACCACAGGCTCACACGGGCACACGTGCCCGCCACACAAACCATTCAGAGGCCACACTCCAGCAAGGCTTTTGGCTGCAAATAACAGAACCCTCACTAGCAGTGGCTTCAACAGGCAGAGTTTATTTTCTCCTAGCATTAGAGCTTGGAGCTCTCCAGGTAGACAGCTGGAGACACCAGGTTAGCAGCTGCCCAGCGTCCAGTCGGGGCCTGTGACTGCTGCACAAGCTCCTCACCCCCAGGGCTGCCCCAGTCATTCGCTACCAAGACTCCTGTCACAGGCTGCTCCTGAACCAATCACTGGATTGACTGGCTCAGGCTGGTCACCACCCTCCTTGAAGAGAAAGAGGCTGTTGGCCGGGCGCGGTGGCTCAAGCCTGTAATCCCAGCACTTTGGGAGGCCGAGGCGGGCGGATCACGAGGTCAGGAGATCGAGACCATCCTGGCTAACACGGTGAAACCCCGTCTCTACTAAAAATACAAAAAAACTAGCCGGGCGTGGTGGCGGGCGCCTGTAGTCCCAGCTACTCGGAGGCTGAGGCAGGAGAATGGCCTGAACCTGGGAGGCGGAGCTTGCAGTGAGCCGAGATCGCGCCACTGCACTCCAGCCTGGGTGACACAGCGCGAGACTCCGTCTCAAAAAAAAAAAAAAAAAAAAAAAGAGAAAGAGGCTGCAACTCCCAGATCAAGGGACCTTTGCCCAGCACTGAAAATGGGAGCCCATGGGGAAGGAGGTGGCTGTCTGGTGGCAATGAACAGCGTTTGCCACGGGGAGGTGTCTGAACACCCGGAGGGCGTGCTCCTCTCACTTGGCCAACACTGAGGGAGCACACCTGGTGTGTGACTGGCCACCTGGGCATGCATGTGAGCCTGGCATCCGTGTGCCATGCTGCACAGACACGGGCAGGTGCTCAGATGGTCCCTCCCTGCAGAGGAGGCCAACAATGGAGGCAGAGCATTGCTGTTGGAAGGAACAGCCAGGCCACCCTGCTAAGACTGAGGGGAAGGGGGCGTGGGTGGAGGTCTCAAGGGCAAATTAGGTCACTATAGGGGGTTTGGATTTTCTTCCGAGAAGCCTGCGGATTTTTGAGCAGGAATAGATTCTCAAGCCTGGCCTGTTTTACTTGTTTATTTACAGACAGGGTCTCACTCTGTCCCCAAGGCTGGAGTGCAGTGGTACAATTATAGCTCACTACAGCCTCGACCTACTGGGCTCAAGTGATCCTCCCACCTCAGCCTCCCAAATTGCTAGGACAAATGCCACCACGCCTGGCTAATTAAAACAAATATTGTTGGCCAGGCGTGGTGGCTCATGCCTGTAATCCCAGCGCTTTGGGAGGCTGAGGCCGGTGGATCACCTGAGGTCAGGAGTTTTATTTTTTTTTTATTTATTTTTTTTTTTTTGAGACGGAGTCTCACTGTGTCTCCCAGGCTGGAGTGCAGTGGCGCGATCTCGGCTCACTGCAAGCTCCGCCCCCCGGGTTCACGCCATTCTCCCGCCTCAGCCTCCCGAGTAGCTGGGACTACAGGCGCCCGCTACCGCGCCCGGCTAGGTTTTTGTATTTTTTTTAGTAGAGACGGGGTTTCACCATGTTAGCCAGGATAGTCTCGATCTCCTGACCTTGTGATCCACCCGCCTCGGCCTCCCAAAGTGCTGGGATTACAGGCTTGAGCCACCGCGCCCGGCCTAAGGTCAGGAGTTTTAGACCAGCCTGGCCAACATGGTGAAATCTCGTCTCTACTAAATAACTTAAAAAAAATTAGCTGGGCATGGCGGCACGCACCTGTAGTTCCAGCTACTAGGGAGGCTGAGGCAGGAGAATCACTGGAATCTGGGAGGCAGAGGTTGCAGTGAGTGGAGATCACACCACTGCACTCCAGCCTGGGCGATAGAGCAAGACTCCATCTCAAAAAACAAAAACAAATATTGCTTTAGAGCTGGGGGTCTCACTATGTTGCCCAAGCTGGTCTGAATTCCTGGCCTCAAGCGATCCTCTCACCTTAGCCTCCCAAAGCACTGGGATTACAGGAGTGAACCACCGTGTCCAGCCTAACAGATATTTTTTTTTTGAGACAGAGTTTTTCTCTTGTTGCCCAGGCTGGAGCGCAATGGTGTGATCTCAGCTCACCGCAACCACCGCCTCCCAGGTTCAAGTGATTCTCCTGCCTCAGCCTCCTGAGTAGCTGAGATTACAGGGCTGCACCACCACACCTGGCTAATTTTATATTTTTAGTACAGATGGGGTTTCTCCATGTGGGTCAGGCTGGTCTTGAACTCCCGACCTCAGGTGACCTGAAAGGACAAATGAAAGGACACAAAAACACAAAGACATACCCACCCTCCTTGCTCCCTGTTGCTACACCCTTTGTTCTGCTTTCTTATCTCTGCACGTACCAGAGGTTTTGAATTTTTGAAAGTTCTGTAAGTACCTGTTTTTCTTCCTGGGGCTAGGTCACAAGACATGTTTAAGTAAGATAAACTCATGCTGCCATAAACCAGTTGTGCAACCTGACGCAATATAATTAACTGCCTTTGTGCAGAAACTGCTCTTCCGTCTCAAGGGTTGAACTGAGATACCAGAAATGGCGGGAACCAATCCTAGTTAGCCAAATCGCCTTGTTCAAACACCAGCCAATCATACATCTGATCTGTATAATGATTCTATGACCACTCTTCTTAGACTATATAACATTGTTTAATGCTCTGTGGGGGAACTCTCTCTCTTGACCCTCTCATTTCGAGAGTGAGTGAGAGTTCCAGGTTCGAACCTGTAATAAAGATCCTTGCTGCTTAGCTTCGACTCTGGACTCTGGTGGTCTTCTTCGGGGAATAAACGGACTGGGCATAACAGACCCACCCCCCCTCGGCCTCCCAAAGTGCTGGGATTGCAGGCTTGAGCCACTGCGCCCAGCCGACAGATGTTTTTAAGAGATCACTTTGTCTGCTGGGTGGAGAATCTTTCTAGTGGGTCAAAAGGTGAAGGCAGGAGACAGAAGTGTGGGCACAGGTAAAATACAGAGGCCTGGGAGGGTGGAGGGGCCCCAGGAGGGCTGTCTCAGGGGCTGCTGCTGTGCCTTCCTAGGAGCCTGCAGGGGCTCCAGGCCCCTTATCCCCACCTGGAATGTGCAACTCATCACTTGGCTTCAGACAGGTTTCTGATAAGAACCAAGGAGGTCCAGTGCCTGTGCCTCTAAGAATGCTTCTTCTTGGGGAAAATCCTGTCTCTCAGGCACTTTGCATCTTCTGAGTCTTCTGGCCACTGAGCCCTCACACCCTCCCGCCCCGTTCCTGGCACTTAAAGGCACGTGGCGCTGCTCCTGTGAACGGATGTGCCCACGTCCTCACGGCTGATGTGTGCCTGCGTACACTGACCCATGCAGATCACCAAGGTGCCAGGGCAGCTTCCAGAGCCAGGACACCAGGATTCAAATCCCAGCCCAACCTCTTTCTGGCTGGGTGGTCTTGGACAAGTCCTGAATCTCTCTGCACCTCAGTTTCCTCATTTGTATCACAGGGGACCGGCACTGGCACACAGCATTACCACAGGATTGGACGAACCGTCACACCTGCAAGTCTCAACTGGTGTTATTACGTTATCAGGTACAAACTCCCTCCAGACACCTGTGCCTCCCCCACAGGCTCACAGTGATGAGCCCTCACATGCCCAGGCAGGCCGAGGGGCCCTCAGGCATGGGGATCTGGGCAATGGCAGCAGGCTGGGTGCGGGGTACAGCCAGGACGGCAGCAGATCTGCAGGGCGGGGTCCTTGCCCTGGGCCATCTGGCTGGGGCCGAAGGTCACAGCCGCATCTAACTGGGCCTTGAGCAGCTGAAGCTGTTTCAGGGCTTGTAGCACCTCTGGGGTGGCCCCGGCCACACCCCCCAGCAGGTTGTAGTTCTCACCAGGGTCCTCGGAAAGGTCGTAGAGCAGCGGGGGCTCATGAGCAGTCAGAGAGCTGGAGGCGTGGCAGGCAGGGTCTGCAGTGGTGTCGCTGTGGGCAGAGCCTGGGGAGGGGGCCAATTCTGTGCATGGGGCAAGAGCGAAAGGAGGGGCCAGGGATCTGGGGCTCCGGGGAGGGGTCAGCAGGTCAGGTGGAGGGATTCACGGGGAGGGTTTACCCTGGGTGAAGAAGTGAGCCTTGTACTTTCCACTCCGTACAGCAAAAACCCCACGGACCTCGTCTGGGTAGGACGGGTAGAAGAAGAGAGACTGCCGAGGGCTCTGGGGGCAGAGTCAGGGGTCACGGGGCGGGACAGGCCCTGAGCACTGCACATACCCGGGGCTGCCAGCCCTGGTGTGAGGCCCTGGACGTGCACTGCTTCTAGCCCACCCCAGGAACCTGAGAGGTGGCGCCACTTGGATGCCGCTAAATGCAGGAGGCCCTGAGGCACAGACTTTCAGGCACTGCCCACACTCACCCCAGGGGAGGGGCCAGGACAGGGGCCAAGGAGCTGGGATCAGGGGTCACCAGCCCTACCTTGCCTGTGCCCAGCAGCAGGGGGCTGAGGTCAAAGCCATCCAAGGTGACATTGGGCAGTGGGGCCCCAGCCAGGGCTGCCAGGGTGGGCAGCAGGTCCAGGGAGCTGGCCAGCTCATGGGTCACTCCTGGGGGCAAGAGGCTGTGCAGTCACTCAGTTCGCCACCAGGGTTGGGGTGGTGGGGCCAGAGTTCCCAAGGAGAGGGCCTGCGGACTGACCAGGAGCGATGTGACCTGGCCAGAAGGCCAAGGCAGGCTCTCGGACACCGCCCTCGTAGGTGGTTCCCTTTCCACACCGCAGGAGGCCAGAGCAGCCGCCTCGGGACATACGCATGGTCTCAGGTCTGGGACACAGGAGGAACTCATAAGCCATGAAGCCACGGCCTCTGAGCCACCGAGGGTGACCAGTGGCCCCACACCTCTAAGTCACAAAGCTTGCCTGGAGGTGCCCAGCATGAGCCTGGCATCTTCCAGGCCTACCATGACCAGTTCTCTGTGCACCTGTGTCTCCTAATTACACCTTGGGTCCCTGCAACGTGGCCAGCATCTCCTGACACCCCCTCACCCACTATGTTCTTGGCCAGCAGCTGAACTGCAAGGCCCCCAGGGCCCTGGTCTGTGACAGGGCGGGAGCACCCTGCTGCCCTGCTAGCATACCCATTGTCTGCAGTGAAGATGACCAGCGTCTCTTCAAGCAGCCCCAGGTCCCTTATGGCTGTCATCAGGGTCCCCACAGCTGCATCCAGCTCCATCAGGGAGTCCCCAAATGGCCCGCGGCCTGAACGCTCTGCAAAGTTCTGCCCACTGAACTGAGGGTAGTGGGTGTGCTGGGGGCAAAGACTGGAGTTAGCACTGGGTAGGGGTCACGGGTAGCCAGGGGCGGGGCCAAGATCACTTACGTGAGAGGCGTAGTAGAGGAAGAAGGGGCGATCCTGGCGCTGGGCGTCGGCCATGAGGTCACGGGCGAAAGCCACATAGCGGGCCTCTAATCTGGGCAGCCAGGGGGGCTGCGCCTCCACGGACAGGTTGGCCAACAGTGGGATGGGGACCAGGCCCTGGTCACAGCCACCGTCGCAGGGTGTGGCCGGTGGGAAGCAGGTCAGGTTCCAGCAGGGGCCCTGAGGCGGGCAGCTCCAGTGAGGGCTGGGGTGGCAGACAGGGCTGCAGGAACATCAAGGGCTGGGGCACTTTGGGAGGTGGGAGGGTGGCTGAGGGCCCCGGTGGCTCCTACCTGGTCATGGGAGTATGGGATGCCTAGAAATCGATGGAAGCCCTGATGGGGGGGCAGGAAGGCCCCCTCAGCGCCCACCCCAAGGTGCCACTTGCCGGCCATTCCTGTGAGGTAGCCTCGGGCAGCCAGGACCTCGGCCAGGGTCACCTCCTCCAGGGGCAGGCCCCCCCGGGAGCTGGGCTCCAGGACGCCAGGGTACATGCCCATCCGAACTGGGAGCCGGCCGGTCAGGAGGGCGGCCCTGCAGGACAAGTCACAGAGTCCGTGAGGCAGGCAGAAATGTGGCCTTCCCTGGAGAAAGAGACACGTTTTTCCCGCCCTCCTGCAATCCATTGGGAGGAAAGCAATGGAGGGGAAGAGGCGCTTCCGCCTCCTTACCGAGAGGGTGTGCACAGAGACACAGGCACGTAGAAGTCTGTGAGCCGCAGCCCCCCTGCTGCCAGCTGGTCCAGGTTGGGGGTGGTAGAGCTGGGGTGCCCATAGCAGCCCAGGTCCCCATAGCCGAGGTCGTCAGCAAAGATCAGCACGATATTGGGCGGGCGGGCAACGGCCAGGCCAGCAGCCAGGGCCAGGAGGAGGGACCGCGGTGCCCCCATGAACACGGGATCGAGGGGTCTGTCCCAAGAGAGGGAGGGACACTTGGCTCCAGCAGGCTCTTTCCGAGACCACAGCCCCAGGCGCCGCCCTCCCCTGAGACCCCAGACCCAAATGTTCCCCGACCCTGACGGCCGCCTCCTGAAGCTCCAGAGGACCGGGGCCCGACAGTGCCGGGAGACCGTGGGCTGGGACGGAACTCCTCCAGGACGAGGGCGCCTTCAGATTCTCGAGCGGAGATCTGACCCTCTTCGCCTCGCGGTCCGGGCTCAGGGTCGGGGGCATA
The DNA here is from genome assembly GCF_003255815.1 of Theropithecus gelada. NCBI lineage: Eukaryota > Metazoa > Chordata > Mammalia > Primates > Cercopithecidae > Theropithecus > Theropithecus gelada. The sequence continues at coordinate 8,850 of NW_020260513.1, forward strand.
AGTCACTTGACGCTGACCGGCGGAGTCGGGGCCGGGGGAAGGCGCTGGGCGGAGCCCAGGAGGATTCGATGCGGGGCTGCGGGCTCTTCCGCCTCGGCACCGCGCGTGACCTGTGACCCTCGCGAGGCGGGGCCAGGGGCGGGATAGGGGCGGGGCCAGGGGCGGGCCAGGGGCGGGGCCAGGGGCCCGGGCAGGGGCGGGGCCAGGGCGGGGCGGGGGAAGGGGCGGGGCTGCGCGTGCTCGCTCCGAGACCGCAGTTTGCACCCTGAGGCTGTTGACTGCGGTGGTGAACCGGGCTCTGGGAGCTTCTTCTGCACGGTCGGATCCGGTTGAGGCGTCCCGGGCTGCGCGCGGGGCTCGGCGCTGCTTAGTGTCCGGGGCCCTTTCAGTCTGGAGCTTCTGCAGAGGAGGAGCGGCTCGTGCGCCCCCAGACCTCCGGGTACTGGGAGACTCGGGCCCTCCTTTAAGAGACCTGAGCACGGAGCGTTATGGGCGCCTGGTGAATGAGCAAATCGCAGGGGAAACCGTGCAGCCCCATGGACTGCGGGCTTTTTCTTCACGACTAGCAAAAGCTTTGACACCCTTTCTCCTGCGTACGTGTGTCTGTGTGCGTGTGAGCTGTGGTGTGGGTGCGGGGGACTGTATGTGTGGGGTGTGTGTGTAGTGTTTGAGGTGGTTTGAGGGGTGTGTGTTTGAGCTGTGTGTGGTATTTGAGGTCTGTG
>NW_020260514.1:0-267 GCF_003255815.1 Theropithecus gelada
TTCGGCCGGGCGCGGTGGCTCAAGCCTGTAATCCCAGCACTTTGGGAGGCCGAGACGGGCGGATCACGAGGTCAGGAGATCGAGACCATCCTGGCTGACACGGTGAAACCCCGTCTCTACTAAAAAAAAATACAAAAAACTAGCCGGGCGAAGTGGCGGGCGCCTGTGGTCCCAGCTACTCGGGAGGCTGAGGCAGGAGAATGGCGTGAACCCGGGAGGCGGAGCTTGCAGTGAGCCGAGATCCGGCCACTGCACTCCAGCCTGGGC
>NW_020260514.1:352-4067 GCF_003255815.1 Theropithecus gelada
AAAAAAAAAAAAAAAAAAAAAAAAAAAAAAAAAAAAAAAAAAAAAGTCGTATATCCATACAATGGAATATTATTCAGCCATAAAGAAGGAATATAGTACTAATACATGCTATAGTCATGAAAGAGCCTTGAAAACATTATGCTAAGTGAAAGATACCAGATACAAAAGGCCACATATTGTATGAGTCCATTTATATGAAATGTCCATAAGAGGCAAATCCAAAGGACAGAAAGTAGGTTAGTGGTTGCCAAGGGCTGTGAGGAGAAGCTAACGGAGACTGACTACAGCGGATATGGGGTTTCTTTTTCGGGTGATGAAAATATTCTAGAATTAGATATTGGTGATGGCTACACAACTTTGTGAATATACCAAAACCCAGTGAACTGTATACTTTAAAAGGAAAAATCTTATAGTGTATGACTTATATTAAGATCTCAATTTTAAAAATCACGTATTTACAAATGACTAAAGAAAAAGTCGCCGTTTAAATAGATGTATACTAGGACCACATTTACAAATTGAATGAACCATAACTTGTGGCTATCCCTGCCAAGAATTTCACCATTAACTCGAAAAATTGAGAGGTAACTGTCAACCTCAAATATGAAAAGTATCATACATATATCTTACCTAGAGCACTTTGCTATGATAATGACAAAATAAATTAATTCAAAGTTAAACATACCTATTTCTTTAGTTATGCTACTTATATATTTTATAGTGAAGTAGCAAAGCCTTAAGAATATTATTAAATTGGCATTTAACATCTACATTCCCTATTAATGGGTCATAATAAATCAAAACTGCAAATTGGTTGGATAATGGTCTGCACTGAGATCTAGACACCTGATTCCCTCATTTCATTCTGTAATTTCAGTTAGGTAACAAGTACAAAGCAACTGTTGTATTAGTGCACCATGTTGGGCCATTAAAAATTCTAATTTTAAACAATATCCACCATCCTTTTCATTACCACTAATATTATAGAACTATATAACATTGAGACTATATATGTAACTATATAACATAGCCGACTGCTAAATAAATAAAATACCACATTTAGATTCTGAACCTGAAAGGAATCTATCATGTCTAGATTCTGAAGTTGAAAGTAATCTATCTTCACTTCAGGGGACAGGAAAAAGTCTTGGTGTTCCAAATACCCGCAGTGACTTTTGGAAATATTTACTGACATAAGATAAACTGTTTACAGTTGTGGAGTGAATGCTCTTTTCTCTGACTCTCTGACTTCCTGTTTCTCTTCCAAATCCCAAAAAGGAAAGAAAAAGAAATGAAATAATTCTTCTACTTAGGCTTACCCTGATGAAGCGCAGCGTTAGCCTCTATGATATTCTTTAGTTTTTGCCTCTTAAGGGACACCTTAATTGGGTTAGGTAATCGTGTGTGTGTGTGTGTGTGTGTGTGTGTGTGTGTGTGTGTGTGTGTGTGTATGTGTGCGTAAAAGATCTTTCTAGACGAGACTGAGGCATGCCTTGGTTAAGGAACCTTCTGACCGCCACCTAGCCCCACTTGGGCAACGCCTGCCCTTCGGTGGCCCTGCCCGGAGCTCCTCGCTGCACACTCCTCTGGGACACACCGCTGTGCGGGCCAGGCTTCCAAGACTGGCATTTTCACAAAGAAAGCAGTGACCCTCAGGTAGCCCACCACCAGCGCTTTTCCAATGTAAGGGTGGTTCGACTTCTATTTCCACAGCGTTACGCACAATAAAATCCACGGGTAAAAAGTGCTGTCCTTTAAAAAGTGTCCCACTAACTTCGGGGACAGTGGTTTCAGGGTAGGTCACCTTAGGGTGCTTTGACGTGCCAGCAACTCCAGGTGTACAAAATGCCTCTTTAAAGGTTTGAGTTTAAAGTTTCGCCCCGGAGATCCTGGTGGATCTCCCGAAGCCGAAGACTAGCGCGGCATCCCTGACCGCGCGGGTTCCTCTTTGCGGGAACCCTGGGCTGCCCCGCTGCGCCTCCAGGACCGCTCGCGCCGCGCCAGAAGCCCGGGCCCGATGTTTCCAAACAGAACGTCACGGGAGCCCAAGGGGGCGAGGGACCGCCGGCCACCGCCCCCTGCCCACCTCTCCGGGCGACATCCAGACTTGGGGGCCGACTCCGGGCTGTGACGGGAGGTGCGGCGGCGGATCCCGAGTCAGTCCGCTCCATCCCCCTAGTCCCTGCCCGCCCGCTCCTCCCAGCGCCCCAAACCTTGGCCCCGCGAGCCCCCCGGGATGGCGCGCACTCAAGGGGGCGGGATCCCAGGGTGGCAGGGACTCTGGGGTGGCCCCTCGTCCCCGGGTCTTCTCACCTGCCTATCTCAGCAGCGGGTCCCCGGCCGCAGCGCCCGACGTCCCGGCCGCGGCTGGCCCCCAGTCTCCCCGGGCTCTTAGCCCGCGCACTCCTAACGCCGAGCTCGGAGAGGGCAGGGAAGGGCACCGCCTCCTCCAGGGACTGGCAGCCGGTGTAGCCAATGGGAGGCCGTAGCCGACCACCTGGCGTCACCGGGGGTGTGGCTATAACTTTGGTTCCTCCCAGTCCCTGCCCCAGGAGGGAGCTCTGTCCTGGAGTGGTACCTCTAATGTCCCCACTGAGAGACTCCAGAGCTTCCTAGCAGCGGCCGGTCACCTTCATTCCACTCCTTTTGCCTGGACTGTTGCAGCACCCTCCCTTAGTCTCCTAGTCTGAAGTCTCTCCTCTTGCCAATCCACCCTTCATCTTCCTGCCAGGTTAATTTCCTTAAGAGCAGTTTTGATTAACAGTGTGCCAAAGACTTTCATTGGCTTCCGTTTGCTTAAATTATCAAGAACAGATTCCCTAGTCTAGTGTTCAAGGTCTCCATCCCGTCTTTTCAGGTTTATTTCTCACAGCTGCCCTTCACACACCTGAGACTACTGCTGTGCACCTCGCCACCCGAAGTAAGTGCACTGGGAGCGTTTACATGCTGTTTCCTGTCTCACTTTAAAAAGCTCAGAATAATCTTCTCACCGGGCGTGGTGGCTCACACCTGTAATCCCAGTACTTTGGCGGACCGAGGCAGGTGGATCACTTGGGGCCAGGAGTTCGATACGAGCCTGGACAACACGGTGAAACACTGTCTCTAAAAAAAAAAAAAGAAAAGAAAAATGTGTGTGTGTGTGTGTGTGTGCGCGTGCGTGCGTGTGTATAAAAATTAGCTGAGCCTGATGGCGCTCACTTGTAGTCCCAGCTACTCAGGAGGCTAAGGCTGGAGGATTGCTTAAACACAGGAGATGGAGGCTGCAGTGAGCCGCGATCATGCCACCGCACTGGAGCCTGGGCCACAGGGTGAGATCCTGTCTCAAATAATAATCATCATCATCATCTTCTTTTTCTCCATGTAACTATGTCTGTCGCTCTACCTAGCAGAAATGTCTTCTCTGGGCTGGGCACAGTGGCTCATGCCTGTAATTCCAGCACTTTAGGAGGCTGAGGAGGGCAGATCACGAGGTCAAGAAATCGAGACCATCCTGACCAACAGGGTGAAACCTGGTCCTTACTAAAAATACAAAAATTAGCTGGGCGTGGTGGCAGGTGCCTGTAGTCCTAGCTACTCGGGAGGCTGAGGCAGGAGAATCGCTTGAACCCGGGAAGGGGAGGTTGCAGTGAGCCGAGATAACACCACTGCACTCTAGCCTGGTGAGAGAGCGAGACTCTGACAAAAAAAGGAAGGAAAGAAGGAAAGAAGGAAAGAA
>NW_020260515.1:0-4066 GCF_003255815.1 Theropithecus gelada
AAACTGTCTCATCACCTTGGCTGGTTTTGATACATGCCTTCTAATAATCCAGTTTGTCTCTTCTCATCTTCAGGCCATCCAACTCCAAATGGTCATCCAAGTGAAGCCTGAGACAATGGCTCCCTTTTACTGGGGTCCTATAGGCAGGCCTCCAAGGGAGATCTTCCCGAAGCAGCATCCCGCATCAGCTGGAAGCAGTTAAGCTTGGCCTTTGTCTCTATTCTAATGGCAGTTAGATGCACTTCTTCAAAGAGGAAAATGATAGAGGTAGGTGGCAGATAACTCTCCTAGGCAGACAGGGGAGAGGCCCCAAAGAATGTCCAACCCACCAAGGTCATTGTGCACAGGGGGCTTGCCTAAACGTGCCCGCAGGGAAAATAGTTAATGCTGTATCTCATCACTCTCTGATAAAATGGCCACACATAACTATCTCGCTGCATGAAGATAAATAACTACTTTGAAATTAGAACAAGTCCCAAGTAAGGTCAAAGTTAGCATGTGGTTCCTAATGTGATAGACAGGAGACATGGCTGAATACGAAGAATGTGTTCACATCTATTTTATGCCAAGATCAGGAAAATCTTGTATATTATTTAGGTAAGAGTCCCATTGAGATCATTGACTTAAGATTATGTATTGATGCATAATACCACAAGAATAAAAGTAGAGGTTATTAACCAGTAATTTGTATTACTAGTACAAACTTCCATTTAGGATCTATTATTCTGGGTGTTATGAAACCAACTCAGAAGGCAGAAACCTTTGCACTTATCACAACTTTTTAATAAATTAAAAATTAAAATTAAGTACGTATATTTCTAGATGGTGCAAAACTTCGGAATATTTTTGCAAAGACAGAGGGTTCTTACATCTTCTGGAAATCCCATCAAAATGGACAACAATGGAAGAAACTTTCAGATGAATTTCTACCTACTAGAGATCTGATTAATAGAATTTTAAAGCAAATGCTAACACACAAACAAAAAACTAATAAGGAAGCTAAAAAAATTGTGATTTAATACACCAAGCATTCTAGCTCAACCTAGCTCATAACATAACTTATAACAATCTAACCGTGGAGGGCACTGTCATTGTTCACATAAGACAGAATCAACCCCACTCACAATCTTGTGGCAATGTTTAAAAAATGGCATCTCTATATTAAAATTATCAAATCTGTAATAAAATGTAAAACTCCCTTGGCCAAAGGTTCTCCCACTGGCACTATGGAATCATGGTCCACTCCTCAGGGTGCATCAGTTATTACCCTGTGACTTGGCAGCTAAAAGGCCTATGCGTTTATAGACTTTACCCCCAGAGATCATCCTTGTCGTACTGCATGTGTGGTGTAAACTCCAACCATGAAGAGTTTGAGGCAGCCTTTTTACTACATCTTTTCCACAGACTCTTGCGATCTTCAACAAGAACACTGGAAGGAACATCAGCGGAAAATACTGCTCTTGAATCATATTGGAAGGAATCTTGTCAGATCCTTTTAACTAACTCACTGCAGAAAACATTCAGGCAGTTAATGACTGGGTTCATTTGCAACTAAAGAATCAGTTCAGGCTCTGGCCTGAATCAGTGGATCATCCGTATAATCACACCACTTTCAGGAGCAAAGTGAGGGAAATCCCATGAGACCAGGCAATCAAAACCAGCCTGGGCAACATAAAGAGTTCCTTTTCTTTGAAAAAATAAAATAAAAATAAGGAGGGGAGGGTGGCCTGCCCCTCTAGTTCTAGATATTCAGGAGGTTAAGATGGGAGGAATATGTGAGTCAGGAGTTCAAAATTACAGCGAGCTATGATCACACCACGGCACTTTAAACTGTATGACAGAGTGAGAGCCTGTCTCTAAAACAAACAAAAAAAGAAGCAATTAAAAATTCCACACAACTGTAAAGCTACTCAAATAGGAAATGTTAAACTAAGCACCTTCATAGGTTCTCTGGCATTTCTGATGTTTTTAAGCAGACAGCTGACCTAAGACCTGCAAAATAAGCTGATAGTCCTTGATTGTGAGAAGCTTCTACCCAAGACATTAGACTAAGACTCTGACTAATTCCCCATCCCCTCCTTCTTTTTCTCATTATTCTTTGCTTATATTTCTAAAGTCATCTCATTTCTGTAGAGCCAGGTGCTGTCCACCCATACTGAACGCTTACCTTCTTTCTTATTATTTTTATTCCTGCTACGTAGAATAAGTTGTCACACTATTTTTTGGTGCATGACTGCTGATGAACTAAGTCTTACTCCTCCATCTTCTCCTTTTTTGCCACACAAGGTGAATTTAGTTTGGAATCACAGGATCATCTTCATTCAATGCCAGTGGGAGTTTCAAACCCTAAAAACCCCTTTCCGTGACTGGGAACATTCACTCTGCTCCCAGGACCAAACCATTATAAAACACTGAGCCAGTCTCCTTTCCTCTTCTTTCAAGCTGTTTTAGATTTTCCTGGGAAACCTGCCCTGTACTCACCAGACACCCATAGAGTGCAAATGATAAACTTTTCCATATTCACTTGCTCTGAGTGTGTGACTTCATCAGACATGACATTCAAACTAAATCTTAGCTGTGATCTCTTCGCTTTTCCTGGTGTCAACTACAACTGATGGTGTGAGCTTGTTGTCACTGTTTCTATCAACAGGACACACTGGATTCCTGAAACAGCTCTAGGACAGAGCTGGGCATGTGATATAGATTGATTGCATATCCCCATTTAAGTATCATCTCAAATTGTAATCCCCACATGTCAGGAGAGGGACCAGGTGAGAGGTGATTGGATCATGGGTCCAGTTTCCCCATGTTGTTCTCATGATAGTGAGTGAGTTCTAACAACCGCTGATGGTTTAAAAGTGTGTATCACTTCCTCCTCCCTCTCTCCTGCTGCCCTGGGAGATGTGCCTTGCTTCCCCTTCACCTGCCACCATGATTGTAAGTTTCCTGTGGCCTGCCCAGCCATGAAGAAATGTAAGCCAATTAAACCTATTTTCCTTGTAAACTACTCAATCTAATGTAGTTCTTTATACCACTGTGAAAATGAACTAATACCACGTAACTGGTGGAGTTTGATAAATTTTCTTAGTGACATAAAATTATGCCATTATTTTTCTGTATTCTAGTATTTCTCTAAAAATACGGAGATGCCCAGGGTTCATTCATGTGTATATTCAAGAGTCTTTGACTTTTCATATATTTTATTTATCTCTGTCTAATTCTTTTGATACCAAATTATACCTGCTATAATTAGTACTATCTTTAATGGAGTTAAGTTTAAAAATAATAATCTCCACATGAAGTGTTCAGTTTTACAAACAGAGTCATAGGCATTATCACTAGCAACATAGATAACAAGTCAGTTCCCTCAAAATGTTCTCTTGTACTGTAATTCCTCCTTCCTAGACCTTCCCTTCTCCTACAATATTCACGGTGAACTACTGATTTTTATGTAACTTTAGATTACTTTTTGTTCTACAGAATTTATGAAAGTTGTATCTTATGTACGGACTTTTGTTACTTTGGCTCATTTTACTCATCACAAGTACTTGTGAATTTAACCATGCTGTTGAGTGTACTCAACATTAGTTGACGGCAGAAGTGGGCAGTATGTCAATGTATGAATTTTCCTCAACTTGTTTACCAATTAAGCTGATGATTGACATTTGGGTTGCTTTTCATTCTGGGTATTATCAACAAAGATGAGCTTAGAGAAGTACACAGCTGGGAAACACACGGTTCTTATTGTTACAACAACATGAACAACGAAGCTGGAAAAGCTGCTCATTAATCAGGTTTATTGAATATATCAGGTAATAAAAGTTATAGATTTACATATGTTGTGGGGTGGGTGTATGTAAGTTTGTGTGTGAGAGAAAGAGAAGAAGGGAAAACGTTTAGCAGAAAAAGAGAGGACTCCTACGTAATTGACCACAATTTATGAGGTCCTCAAGTAATTGCGGGGAATTAGTCCTTATGGACAAGGCTGATGTACCTAGCTATGGACACCTAGCAAGAGGAAAACTTGAGACACCTAACTAAGGTTATGTATTTATATAAATATCAT
>NW_020260516.1:0-4064 GCF_003255815.1 Theropithecus gelada
AGACTGAGTTTCACTCTTGTTGCCCAGGCTGGAGTGCAATGGTGCAATCTTGGCTCACTGCAACCTCCACCTCCTGGGTTCCAGTAATTCTCCTGCCTCAACCTCCTGAGTAGCTAAGATTACAGGCGTGCACCACCATGCCCGGCTAATTTTTTTTGTATTTTTAGTAGAGTTGAGGTTTCTCCATGTTGGTCAGTCTGGTCTCGAACTCCTGAACTCAGTTGATCCGCCTGCCTCGGCCTCCCAAAGTGCTGGGATTACAGGTGTGAGTATTAGGAATGTATTTAGTGATAAGATGAAAAGTCATTATAATAAACATGCATTAAGCTAAATAAGATTTTTTTTTCTCATTCTCAAAGTAACTGGAGGAGGTCAGTCCAATTCAATAGGCATAAATTATATTCTCAAAATCACTCCAGGATTCAATATAGCTGCTAACATTTTAGCTATTACATTACAACTGCAGGCAGAAGAAAGAAAGGAAAGAGGAAAAAAATTGAGAACATTACAGAGGATTTGTACAAAAATGTAAATCTCAGTGGTGACAACTTAGTCATATGTATATGCCTACCTATGGCCATCAAATACATATTTTAGAATAGAAAAGATACTATTTATTCTGAAGATCACATTCCAGATATAAATCAGAAGTAAAACTGACATGGAAGAAGGGAAGAAAGAGTATTACATGCCTTTACATCTTACTGAATGTCTTTTATATCTTGTTTAATAAAAGCTTGTAAATTGATGTCAGTTATTTTCTCTATTGTCTGTATTTAAAGTATAGTTCTAAATATTTAAACATTTTAAAATATATATTTGATTAATACATTTTATGTTTTTCCATCAATTTTTAATTGTATAGCATTCACCTCTCAGGAAATATTATTTGTATTAACAATATCTTTTATAAAAATTTATGTATTTAAATAAAACTACTGTTATATTTTAGAATTGTTTTGTAATTTATAATTTAAATGTTAAAATTTTAGTATATTAAATATAACTAATGTTAATATTAAATATTTTAATTTTTTCAATAACATCTTTAGTTTATCAGCTTATTTAGTAGTGATTCTCCAACTAACGATCACCCTGGAATTTGATAAACAAAAATTTTTTTTTACTCTTCTTATTCTCTAATATCATTTGTAACTAGTTTTAAAGTAACACTGAATTGTTCACACAACAATATCATATAGAATAAAATATAAATCATAAGTCTTTTTGTTTTATTCAAATTGTGGAAATTAACTTACATCTATTTTGTAGTATTTCTGATTATTCTGAAATAATGGTGTGCACCACCATGCCGAGCTAATGTTTGTATTTTTTGCAGAGACAGGGTCACTATGTTACGCAGGCTGGTCTCTAAATCTTGGACTCAAGCAATCCAACTGGTTCAGTCTTCCAAAGTGCTGGTATTACAGGTGAGAGCCACCACACTTGGTTGAAAAAAAATTTTTTTTGAGCCATTAGGAGAATACTACTTTAAATGAACTGAATAGTGAATAGTAACTACTTTTTAAGATTTAAAATATATGCAACAAATATTTATATTTATCTATATTGCCCCTGTTAACAACAACAACAAAAAAAAAATCAAGAGAAATTCAGTTAATTAAAATCAACTGTTTCTCAGTGAATTAAATATAAATTTATACATCCCATGCATTTCGTAACAATGAGAATATATGCAGAGGAATGTCTCAATTTCATTATTGTGCAAACATCATAGAATGTATTTACATAAAACTGTATTGTGTACTCTACTTGTTTGTATTCTAGCATGGCCTACTTTGGAGAATGTGCTGTTGGGAAAAAAAATTCATCTGCAGCTGTAGAATGAAATTAAATATTCTATAAATATCTATTAGGTCCATTTGTTCTAGGGTATTGTTTATCATCTATATTTCTTTGTTTATATATTTTTTTCTGGATGATGTGTACACTACTGAATGTGTGGTGTTTGAAGTCCCCTACTATTAGTGCATGAAGCCTCTCTTTTCAAAACTATTAATACGCTTTATATATGTAGGTGCACTTCTGTCTGGTGCATATATATTTACAATCGTTGTATCCTCTTGTTTAATTGACCACTTTATATAATTACCTTCTTTGTCTTCCTTTTTTACGGTTCTTGGCTTAATTTTTTTTACCTGATTTATAGACAGCTAGTCCTGCACCTTTTTGTTTCTATTAACATGGAATATCTTTTTCCTCCTCTACTTTCAGTCTGTGCATGTCTTTATAGGTAATGTAAGTTTATTTCTAGCATATATTTGGATCTTACCTTTTTATTCACTCAGCCACTCTATATCTTTTAATCATAGAATTGAACCAATTTACATTCAAGATGATGTTTGACAGGTATGTGTTTATTACTCCCTCATTTGTTACTTTTCTTGTTTGCTTTATAGATCCTTTATTTTTTCTCTCTTATTGTCATCTATTGTGATTAATTTTTACCTAGCATTTTTTTCATTACATCTTATGTATTTTCAGTGTGTGTAATATAAGTTTTTACTTTATGGTTACCATTAGGATTAAAAAATCTTTAGTTATTATAGGTTATTTTAAGCTCATAACAACTTGATATTTCAAAGAAAAGTACCAAAAACAATCTCTACGCTTTAATACTATTGCCTCTCACCATATCGTGACCTTTCAAATTTCAATGTAAATGATTTTTTTGTTATCAATCTCTTAACCAATTTCTGTAGCTTTTTTTGTTCGTTTTTAATAGCTTCTCCTTTAGTCTTCGTACTTAAGATATAAGTTGTTTATTTTCCAAAATTATGCTGTTAGTATGTTTTGAAATTGTCTTCTTTCCAACTTATATCAGTGAGGTTTTTTTTTTTTTTTTTTAATTTTAAGCCCAATTTATTCGAATTCACTAGCAGAGCATAAATAAACTTTTTCTGTCAACAGTAATGAAAACAAAAGAGCACCACATTTAGTGAAGCTATTCAATGACAACTTGGATTTCAAACTTAGAGAAAGGAAAACAGGAATAAAAATGCACTTCATTTTAATGTTTACCTTTAACATGGGTAAGTAAACTGGGAAGTAAATCTAGATGACTGTGACTTCCACAACCTCTGGCAGCCTATCCAAGTGCTTTAAGTCTCTTTTTCAACCTCCTCTCCTTTAAGGAGCTGGTATCCTCCCCTCTCAAATCTTACCTTTAAAAAAGAATTGATTAAGTATTGTTGATTTGTTCCTTAGTAGGAAGTTCATTTTTTTGAATGAAACTCCTTCCAAGGTTTTACATATTAAGACTTATTTTTACCATTCTTTTTTTATTTTTATTTTTTAAATTTTAAGTTCTGGGTTACATGTGCAGAACATGCAGTTTTGTTACATAGGTATACACATGCCATCACGGTTTGCCACACTCCTCAACCCGTCACCTCCTACATTAGGTATTTTTCCTAATGTTATCCCTCCCCTAGTCCCCCAACCTCCTACAGGCCCTTGTGTGTGATGTTCCCCTCCCTGTGTCCATGTGTTCTCATTATTCAGCTCCCACTTATGAGTGAGAACATGCAGTGTCTGGATTTCTGATATTGTGATAATTTGCTGAGAGTGATGGTTTCCAGCTTCTTCCATGTCCCTTTATAGGACATGAACTCAACCTTTTTTATGGCTACATAGTATTCCATGGTGTATATGTGCCACATTTTCTTAATTCACCATTGAGTTTTATACCTTCAGATGTTTTCTTGCTGCATGTAAGCATCCCCCTTTTTTTTTTCTTTTTTTTTTATTATACTTTAAATTCTAGGGTACATGTACACAATGTGCAGGTTTGTTACATATGTATACTTGTGCCATGTTGGTGTGCTGCACCCATCAACTCGTCAGCACCCATCAACTCATCATTTACATCAGGTATAACTCTCAATGCCATCCCTCCCCCATCCCCCCTCCCCATAATAGGCCCCCGTGTGTGATGTTCCCCTTCCAGAGTCTAAGTGATCTCATTGTTCAATTCCCACCTATGAGTGAGAACATGCGGTGTTTGGTTTTCTGATCTTGCAATAGTTTACTGAGAATGATGG
>NW_020260517.1:0-4065 GCF_003255815.1 Theropithecus gelada
TTCTTTCTTTCTTTCTGTCTCTCTCTGTCTCTCTCTCTGTATGTGTGTGTGTGTGTGTGTGAGACTCACTCTCTTGGTTTCTCACTCTCACTCTCCATCTCGCAGCTCTCTTTGGTGAGGCTCGCCCCGTGGTCTGGCTCCCAACAGCCACTTCCCCTCGCCCCCTGGCTATTAGGAGCCACGGTGGACTCACAGAGTGTTTCTGATATTGGGAGTAATATCATCTCTCCCTCTGGAAATTATGAACTCTTTCGCAGACGGATGTACACCCCTAGTGTGTACGCCCTCAGAGGGTGTATTGGGAGTCTGTATTGGGAGTCATATCATCCTCTTCCTCCCTGAATATTACGAGCAGTATCCCAGGAATTTTCTACTCCCTGCAATATTGGGTGTCATATCCTCCTCTCCGACGCGGAAATTCGAAGCGATATCACTTGGGGTGTGTACACCTTCTGTGATATTGAAAGTAATATCATCCTATTCCCGGTGGATATCAGGAAGAAGCCTATTAATTATTAGTATTAATAAATATAAATTTTATAGTAATTATTGATATTAATGATCACAATAAACTTAGTAAAAATTAATACTGGTTTAAAATGTTAATGGTCTGTAATAATAATTAATAGTAATATTACCATTAATAATAAATTAATGATATCAGCAATTAATGTTACTTACATTAATACAAAGTGATGCTGGTAATAAAATAATTAGTATTAGGGACTAATAATATGGTTTAATGGCATTAGTACTAATAATTAATTTTAAGCATGGATAATCATGTATTTAAAATAATTATCCATAATTAATAATGGTATGCTAGTAATTATTAGTATCATTGATAATTATTAAAATTGATCATTGATGTTTAACAATCATATTATTACTCCTAATACCACAGGGAGTGTACACCTACCTGTGATATTGTTCCTAATATCCAGGGATGGAGAGCATGATTTTAGTTTTAATATCGCAGTAGGTGTACACTCACTCCATGACTCTGATCCTAATATCCAGGGGGGTAGAGTATGACATGTCTCACAACATAGCAGTGAATGGACAGCCACTTGGTAATATCGCCACGAATATTCCTGGAAGAAGCCTGTGCTCTTACTCCCATATCGCAGGGAGTGTACAGCTCTTCTGTGACATTGTTCCTAGTACCTGGAGGGGGAGAGGATGACAATAATTCGAAGGCTGTGTTCACCCGCCCTGTGATATTGTTATTAATATTCTGGAAGAGAGAGGGTGATATTACACTCTGTCCAGCAGGAGGGGTACAGAGAGCCTGGGATATTGTTCCTAATATCCATGGAGGGGAGAGGGTGATGTGACTCCTAAAATGGCAGAGGTTGTATATCCGCCCTGGGACATTCTTCTTAATATTCCATTGCCCAGAGGTTGATATTACTCCCAGTATAGCAGACACAGTACAATCCTATGTGATACTGTTCCTGATATCCAGAAGGGGTGATGATGGTAGTAATCTCCATACGGCAGGAGGTGAACATAAACTCTGTGATATCTGTGAGGCTCCCCCCACCATCTGACATACAACAGTCACCTCCCCGCGCCCTGTGGCTGCTGGGAGCCCCATCGCCGAGGGGGTGAGGCACCACCCGCGATCGGCCCCCCAGCAAAAGAACCCCCTCGCCCCCTGCAGCTGGGAGCCCTATCGCTGGGGAGTGAGGCACGTGCCCCCATCGCCCCAGAGAAGCCGCCATGCCGCCCCTGGCTGCTGGGAACCCCATCGATGGGGGGTGAGATACGACCCCTGATCTGCTCCCCAGCAGCCACCCGTCCTTGCCCCCTGGCTACTGGGAAACCCATCGAAGGTGGGTGAGGCACGCCCCCGATTGGATCCCGAAGCGCCGTCATGATCCACCCCCCGGCTGCTCAGAGCCCCATTGCCAGGGAATGAGGCACCCCTCGCGATAGACCCTAAAGAATCTGCCTGCCACCACACCACGAATGCTGGAAGCCCCAACGCCGGGGGTGAGGCACCCCCCAGAACCGGCATCCCAGCAGCCGTCCCCCCTCGCCCCCTTGGCTGCTGGGAGCCATGTGGATCGGGGGTGAGGCACCCCCCTGCTACGAGACTGCCAGCAGCCGCCCCTGCTTTGACCCCCGCCTGCTGTGGGCGCTGTGGTGTACTCACAGTCTGTGTCCGATATCGTGAGTAAAATCATTTTGTACTCTGGAAATTATGATATCTTTCACAGATGGGTGTATACCTCCAATGTGTCCACACTCAGAGGGTGTCTTGGGAGTCATATCATCCTCTACCTCTCTGAATATTAAGAACGGTAGTTAGGAGAATTTGTATTCCCTGAAACACTGGGTGTGATATCATCTTCTGTCATGTGGAAATTCGTACCAATATCACTGGGGGCGTGTACACTTTCTGAGATATTGAAAGTAATATCATCTCCTTCCTGGTGGATATCAGGAACAAGTGTATTAATTACGAATATTAATAAGAAAATTATTAATAATTATTGATATTAATGATCATAATAAACAGTAAAAATTAATATTGTCCCACCCCCCGTCGATGGGTCCCCCAGCAGCCGTGGGGTCGGGTGGGGGCGGCGNGGTCGGGTGGGGGCGGCTGCTGGGGGCCCGATCGCGGGGGGTGTCCCTCCCCCCGTCGATGGGTCCCCCAGCAGCCTAGGGCAATGTGTGGCAGCTGTTGGTTTTCAGATCACTAGGGTTGCCTTGCTGATATCACAGAATTTATGTTCACCTGTTACCGTAAGGGGATTGGTAGCATCCTCTCCCCTTCCTGGTTTCTGGAAGAATATTACAGGTTGTACTACTGTGTCTGCCATACTGGAAGTACGATGGAGGTGTCGGCCTTGGAATATTAATTAGAATGTTCCAGGGTGGATTTACACCCTCTGCCATGTTGACAGTTATAATAACCTCTTCTCTCCATGGATATTAGGAAGAATATCCCAGGCTGATTGTTCCCCTCCTGCTATAGGAAGTGTAATAACACCGTCTCCCTTCCACTGTATTAATAATAATATCTCCGGGCGGGTGAACACAGCCTGTGAATTATCATCCTGCACCTCTCCGGTTACTGGAAACAATATCACAGAAGATCTGTACACTCTCTGCGATACTGGGAGGAATAGCCTAGACTTCTTCCGGGAATATTAGGAGTAATATTACCGGGTGGCTGTCCATTCATTGCTATGTTGGGCGTCATGTCATACTCTACACCCCTGGATATTAGGATCAGTGTCACGGGGTGAGTGTACACGTACTGCGATATTAAAACTAAAATCTTGCTCTCCGTCCCTGGATATCAGGAACCATATCACAGGTAGGTGTACACTCCCTGTGGTATTAGGAGTAATAATATGGTTATTAATAATCAATGATTGATTTTAATAATTATCAATGATACCTATTATTAATTGGATACAATTATTAATTATGGATAATTCTTTTAAACACACGATTATGCACGCCTGAAATTAATTATTAATATTAATGTCATTGAACAATATTATTAGTCCCTAATACTAATTATTATTTCATTACTAGCATCACTGTGTATTGATTTAAGGAACACTAGTTGCTGATATCATTATTTAATTATTAATAGTCATATTATTATTAATTATTATGACAAATCCTTAATATATTAAACCAGTATTAATTTTTACTAAGTTTACTGTGATCATTAATATCAATAGCTACTAATAATTTTTATAACATTTATTAATATTAATAATTAATAGACTTGTTCCTGATATCCACCGGGGAGCAGATGATGTTACCTTCAATATCACAGAAGGTGTCCACGCTCCCTGTGATAGTACTACGAATTTCCGTATGGGAGGGGATGATATGATACCCAATATCACAGGGAGCAGGAACTCTCCCGGGATAGTGTTCTGAATAATCAGGGAGGAAGAGGTTGATATGACACCCAATACACCTGGTGAGGGTGGACACATTGAGGGTCTACACCTGTCTGTGAAAGAGATCATAATTTGCAGAGGGGATGCTATAACTCATAACTCACAATACCAGAAACAGGATGTGAGG
>NW_020260518.1:0-4062 GCF_003255815.1 Theropithecus gelada
CTCACAGAGTTACATCTGTATTTCGTGGATCTCTTTGCTAGCCTTATTTCTGTGGAGTCTGAGAACAGATATTTCGGATGCCTTTGAAGACTGTAGGGCCAAAGGAAATATCCTCCGATAACAAAGAGAAAGAAGCTTTCTGAGAAACTTTTTTGTGTTCTGTGAAATCATCACACAGAGTTACAGCTTTCCCCTCAAGAAGCCTTTCGCTAAGACAGTTCTTGTGGTATTGGCAAAGTGATATTTGGAAGCCCTTAGAGGGCTATGGTGAAAAAGGAAATATCCTCATATGAAATCTGGAAAGAAGCTTTCTCAGAAACTGCTCAGCGTTCTGTTAATTCATCTCACAGAGTTACACCTCTATTTTGTGGATCACTTTGCTAGCCTTATTTCTGTGGAATCTGAGAACAGATACTTCGGATCCCTTTGAAGACTATAGGGCCAAAGCAAATATCCTCCGATAACAAAGAGAAAGAAGCTTTCTGAGAAACTTCTTTGTGTTCTGTGAAATCATCTCACAGAGTTACACCTTTCCCCTCAAGAAGCCTTTCGCTAACATAGTTCTTGTGGAATTGGCAAAGTGATATTTGGACGCCCATAGAGGGCTACGGTGAAAAACGAAATATCCTCAGATGAAATCTGGAAAGAAGCTTTCTGAGAAACTACTGAGCGTTCTGTTAATTCATCTCACAGAGTTACATCTGTATTTCGTGGATCTCTTGCTAGCCTTATTTGTGTGGAATCTGAGAATAGATATTTCGGATCTCCTTGAAGACTATAGGGCCAAAGGAAATATCCTCCGATAACAAAGAGAAAGAAGCTTTCTGAGAATCTTCTTTGTGTTCTGTGAAATCATCTCACAGAGTTACAGCATTCCCCTCCAGAAGCCTTTCGCTAAGACAGTTCTTGTGGAATTGGCAAAGTGATATTTGGAAGCCCATAGAGGGCTATGGTGAAAAAGGAAATATCCTCAGATGAAATCTGGAAAGAAGCTTTCTGAGAAACTGCTCTGTGATGTGTGACTTCCACTCACATCGTTACATCTGTATTTCGTGGATCTCTTTGCTAGCCTTATTTCTGTGGAATCTGAGAACAGATATTTCGGATCCCTTTGAAGACTATAGGGCCAAAGTAAATATCCTCCGATAACAATGAGAAAGAAGCTTTCTTAGAACTTCTAACTGTTCTGTGAAATCATCTCACGGAGTTACAGCTTTTCCCTCAAGAAGCCTTTCGCTAAGACAGTTGTTGTGGAATTGGCACAGTGATATTTGGAAGCCCCTAGAGGACTATGCTGAAAAAGAAAATATCCTCAGATGAAATCTGGAAAGAAGCTTTCTGAGAAACTACTGACTGTTCTGTGAATTCATCTCACAGAGTTACATCTGTATTTCGTGGATCTCTTTGCTAGCCCTATTTCTGTGGAATCTGAGAACAGATATTCGGATCCCTTTGAAGACTATAGGGCCAAAGGTAATATCCTCCGATAACAAAGAGAAAGAAGCTTTCTGAGAAACTTCTTTGTGTTCTGTGAAATCATCTCACAGAGGTACGGCTTTCCCCTCAAGAAGCCTTTCGCTAAGACAGTTGTTGTGGAATTGGCAAAGTGATATTTGGAAGCCCATAGAGGGCTATGGTGAAAAAGGAAATGTCCTCAGGTGGAATCTGGAAAGAATCTTTCTGAGAAACTGGTCTGTGATGTGTGACTTCCACTCACAGTGTTACATCTGCATTTCGTGGATCTGTTTGCTAGCCTTTTTTCTGTGGAATCTGAGAACAGATATTTCGGATCCCTTTGAAGACTATAGGGCCAAAGGAAATATCCTCCGATAACAAAGAGTAAGAAGCTTTCTGAGAAACCTCTTTGTGTTCTGTGAAATCACCTCAAAGAGTTACAGCTTTCCCCTCAAGAAGCCTTTCGCTAAGACATTTCTTGTGGAATTGGCAAAGTGATATTTGGAACCCCTAGAGGGCTAAGGTGAAAAAGAAAATATCCTCAGATGAAATCTGGAAAGAAGCTTTCTGAGAAACTGCTGAGTGTTCTGTTAATTCATCTCACAGAGTTACATCTGTATATCGTGGATCTCTTTGCTCGCCTTATTTCTGTGGAATGTGAGAACAGATATTTCGGATCCCTTTGAAGACTGTAGGGCAAAAGGAAATATCCTCTGATAAGAAAGACAAAGAAGCTTTCTGAGAAAATTCTTTGTGTTCTGTGAAATCATCTCGCAGAGTTACAGCTTTCCTTTCAAGAAGACTTTCGCTAAGACAGTTCTTGTTGAATTGGCAAAGTCATATTTGGAAGCCCATAGAGGGCTATGGTGAAAAAGGAAATATCCTCAGATGAAATCTGGAAAGAAGCTTTCTGTGAAACTGCTCTGTGATGTGTGACTTCCACTCACAGAGTTACATCTGTATTTTGTGGATCTCTTTGCTAGCCTTATTTCTGTGGAATCTGAGAACAGATATTTCGGATCCCTTTGAAGACTATAGGGCCAAAGGAAACATCCTCCGATAACAAAGAGAAAGAAGCTTTCTGAGAAACTGTTTTGTGTTCTCTGAAATCATCACACTGATTTACAGCATTCCCCTCAAGAAGCCTTTCGCTAAGACAGTTCTTCGGGAATTCGCAAAGTGATATTTGGAATCCCTTAGAGGGCTATGGTGAAAAAGGAAATATCCTCAGAGGAAATCTGGAAAGAAGCTTTCTGAGAAACCGCTGAGTGTTCTGTTAATTCATCTCACAGAGTTACATCTGTATTTCGTGGATCTCTTTGATAGCCTTGGTTCTGTGGAATCTGAGAAGAGATATTTCGGATCCCTTTGAAGACTATAGGGCCAAAGGAAATTTCCTCCGATAACAAAGAGAAAGAAGCATTCTGAGAATCGTCTTTGTATTCTGTGAAATCATCTCACAGAGTTACAGCTTTCCCCTCAAGAAGCCTTTCGCTAAGACAGTTCTTGTGGAATTGGCAAAGTGATATTTGGAAGCCCATAGAGGGCTGTGGTGAAAAAGGAAATATCCTCAGATGAAATCTGGAAAGAAGCTTTCTGAGAAACTGCTCTGTGATGTGTGACTTCCACTCACAGTGTTACATCTGTATTTCGTGGATCTCTTTGCTAGCCTTTTTTCTGTGGAATCTGAGAACAGATATTTCGGATCCCTTTGAAGACTAGAGGGCCAAAGGAAATATCCTCCGATAACAAAGAGAAAGAAGCTTTCTCAGAAACTTCTTTGTGTTCTGTGAAATCATCTCACAGAGTTACAGCATTCCCCGCAAGAAGCCTTTCGCTAAGACAGTTCTTGTGGAATTTGCAAAGTCATATTTGGAAGCCCATAGAGGGCTATGGTGAAAAAGGAAATATCCTCAGATGAAATTTGGAAAGAAACTTTCTGAGAAACTGCTGAGTGTCCTGTTAATTCACCCCACAGAGTTACATCTGTATATCGTGGATCTCTTTGCTAGCCTTATTTCTGTGGAATCTGAGAACAGATATTTCGGATCCCTTTGAAGACCATAGGGCCAAAGGAAATATCCTCCGATAACAAAGAGAAAGAAGCTTTCTGAGAAACTTCTTTGTGTTCTGTGAAATCATCTCACAGAGTTTCAGCTTTCTCCTCGAGAAGCCTTTGGCTAAGACAGTTCTTGTGGAATTGGCACAGTGATATTTGGAAGCCCCTAGAGGGCTATGCTGAAAAAGAAAATATCCTCAGATGAAATCGGAAAGAAGCTTTCTGAGAAACTACTGAATGTTCTGTGAATTCATCCCACAGTGTTACATCTGTATTTCGTGGATCTCTTTGCTAGCCTTATTTCTGTGGAATCTGAGAACAGATAATTCGGATCCCTTTGCAGACCATAGGGTCAAAGGAAATATCCTCCGATAACAAAGAGAAAGAAGCTTTCTGAGAAACTTCTTTGTGTTCTGTGAAATCATCTCACAGAGTTACAGCTCTCCCCTCAAGAAGCCTTTCGCTAAGACAGTTCTTGTGGAATTGGCAAAGTGATATTTGGAAGCCCATAGAGGGCTATGGTGAAAAAGGAAATATCCTCAGATGAA
>NW_020260519.1:0-4062 GCF_003255815.1 Theropithecus gelada
GACTACAGGCGCCCGCCATCTCGCCCGGCTAGTTTTTTGTATTTTTTAGTAGAGACGGGGTTTCACCGTGTTCGCCAGGATGGTCTCGATCTTCTGACCTCGTGATCCACCCGTCTCGGCCTCCCAAAGTGCTGGGATTACAGGCTTGAGCCACCGCGCCCGGCCTACAAAAGTTTTAAACAATTAGCCGGACGTGGTGGCGCATGCCTGTAGTCCCAGATACTCAGGAGGCTGAGGTGGGAGGATCGCTGAAGCCCAGGAGATGGAAGCTGCAGTGATCCATAATCATGCCATTGCATACCAGCCTGGGCAACAGAGCAAGATCCCATCTCAAAAAAGAAAGAAAGAAGAAAAAACTGGTGTCAGGCAAAATAGTTGGGAAGCTATGGAAATTGCTCTAGTGAGGGGTGATGAACGTCTGAATTAGTGGCGGGAGTCTCTCTGAGCCTATTGAGTTTCAGGGGATTGCTTGATTAACAACAACAAAAAAAAGGACAAATTAGCCGGGTGTGGTGGTGGGTGCCTGTAATCCCAGCTACTTGTGAGGCTGAGGCAGGAGAATCACTTGAACCCGGGAGATGGAGGTTGCCATGAACCGAGGTAGCACCAGTACACTCCAGGCTGGGTGACAGTGCAAGACTCCGTCTCAAAAAAAAAAAAAAAAGAAGAAGACAGTGGTTAAGGGACCGAGTGGGGATAGATGGGAGATGAATTTCAGCGTGGGAAGGGTGGATATAAGGTGAAGGAGAGGAAGAATGACTCTGGAGAGAACACCAGCTCCAGTGGCCTGACCCTAAGGCCTGTGTGCTTTCTCTCATATTGTGCTGCCTTGTCATATAACGAGGATTCACTTTAGTCCAACTCTTCCATTTTACAGTGAAAGGAGGAAATTAAAACCCAGGAAATGGAAACCTTCATTTATGGTAAAGTTGCATGTTGCTGGAAGAGCAAGAGTAGAAGTCAAGTCTCCCTTCCCTAATCCGACCCTCTTCCACAGATTCATGACAGGGTGCACATTAGAACTACCTGCAGAGCCTTCCAAGTGGCATGTGCCTGGCCCATCCCCAGATCCAGTGAACCAGAATCCCTGGGCTGGGACCACTGGCTCATTTCAGACAGTGACACCATCTCTTCCTGGTGCAACCTTCCATAGCATGTTCTGCTTGGACCACTTTCTCTTTCTCTGTTTTATAATTGCACATCACATACAACCACTGATAACTGAAAAGGCTCACAGTGTTTGGATGAGGAACCCTATGCAAACAAATACCACAGTTCTTCCTCATAGACCCACTTAACTGATTTGCAGACATCTCACTGAAACCGCAGAGGAGAGATTTTAGAAGGCTACGCTCCAGTAAGGAAAGATTAATGGAAGTAATTGTTCAGTAAGCAGTTACCAATCTAAGTTTTATAAAACTGATAGTCTCTTTATGAGTGTATTTTAGTAAAAATAGGGAATAGCTTTTTTTTTTTTTTTTTTTGGAGTCTTGCTTTGTCACCCAAGCTGGAGTGCAATGGCGCCATCTTGGCTCACTGCAACCTTTGCCTCCTAGGTTCTCCTGCCTCAGCCTCCCAAGTAGCTGGGATTACAGGCACCTGACACCACGCCTGGCTAATTTTTGTATTTTTAGTAGAGACGGGGTTTTGCCATGTTGGCCAGGCTGGTCTTGAACTCCTGATATCAAGTGATCTGCCTGCCTCGGCCTCCCAGAGTGCTGGGATTACAGGTGTGAGCCACCGTGCCTGGCAGGGAATAGTTTTAAAACATAAAAAACCAAAAGTTTTTAAAAACATGGGTTTTCTAAATATTTTAGTCTCCCCTATCCCTAATTTTTCATAAAGTCCTGAGTTTCTTAATCACAATGTTTTCATCCAAGGAGGCTTTTAGGAGCAGGACCCCAGGGTTAGGGCAGGAATACTCTATTGTTATTTTTTTTATTTTTTATTTTTTTATTTTTTATTTTTTGAGGCGGAGTCTCCCTCTGTCGCCCAGGCTGGAGTGCAGTGGCGCAATCTCGGCTCACTGCAAGCTCCGCCTCCCGGGTTCCCGCCATTCTCCTGCCTCAGCTACTCCTGAGTAGCTGGGACTATAGGCACCCGCCACCACGCCCGGCTAATTTTTTGTATTTTTTTTAGTAGAGATTTTTTTGTATATTTTTTAGTAGAGACGGGTTTTCACCGTGGTCTCGATCTCCTGACCTTGTGATGCACCCCCCTCGGCCTCCCAAAGTGCTGGGATTACAGGCGTGAGCCACCGCGCCCGGCCTACTCTATTGTTATTTTAACAGTCTTTATCAATTAGAAAGGCAAAAAGAATTTTAGATTTGTTTTCATAATTAATGAAGTTGAATTGTTCGTTGATAATTGTTAATTAGTTATGGTGTTTCTGTTATAAATTGTCTGTGTCTGAATTTCTCAAACGGTACAATATAAAATACAAACAGCTGTGGGGTACTTTCTAGGTGCTAGTTACTGTTCTAAGAGCTTTAAATGGAATAATTCAGTTAATCCTGCCCTACGGTACAATAATTAGTCTCCTACGATGGAGGAAATAGAAGCATGGAGAGGTCAAGTAACTTGCCCAAAGTCATACCCAGAAAGGCTGGATTCAGAGCCTGTTGCCAACATTTTCCTTATTTATTTGTGTTCCATTTTTTATATTAAATATAAAGATTAGCCAGGCGTGGTGACTCACACCTGTAATCCCAGCACTTTCGGAGGCGGAGGAGGGTGGATCACTTGAGGTCAGGAGTTCAAGACCAGCCTGGCCAACATGGTGAAACCCTGTCTCTACTAAAAACACAAAAAATTAGCTGAACATGGTGGCCTGTGCCTGTAGTTTCAGGTACTCAGGTACTCGAGGGGCTGAGACAGGAGAATTGCTTGAATCTGGGAGGTGGAGGCTGCAGTGAGCCAAGATCATGCCATTGCACACCAGCCTGGGTGACAGAGTGAGACTTTGTCTGAAAAGAAAAAAAAAATTTTTTTTTAACTTTTTGTAGTTAAATATATGCATATATTCCTTTCTTTTGTTGGCCTATTGTTTCGGTTAATTTGTTTTTTTTACTTTTTTCCCGCATTTTACTTATTACCTTCATATTTCTTGTATGATATTTATCTTAAAATCTAGTTTTATTTTTCTTTAAGAGATTGGGAGTCTCGCTGTGTTTCCCAGGCAGGTCTCGAATTTCTGGGCACAAGCGATCTTCCTGCTTCAGCCTCTCAAGTAGCTGGGATTACACCACCAACACACCTGGCTTCTCTCAGCTAATTTAGAACATCCTACCCTTTTCAGAGATTGAAAAATATTTAGATTTGCTCAGGGTATGTTAGATGAAGTGAGGATTTACATCGACTATATGTATTTTCCTAATAATTATTTCTCCCAAACCATTTATTACATAATATTTTTCTGTTCCATTGTTACATGACAGCATGTTTCTGCCTGGTTTTAATCTCACAGTGGCTTGATTTTTAAGTGAACATTATATGTTTAACTGCCTCTTTGAGGATACTGAAGTCTCTTTCCAATGATTATATTCTTTTCACTTCACCTGGCGTGCATCTCTCTCTAGTATTGATGCTGCCTTTCTCAGTGTTAGTTTTTCTGTGTTTTGGGATTTCAGCTTCCAGGTTCATTTCCAGGTTTTTTCTATCTCCCTTCTCTTGTTCCTCACTCCTCTCTGCCTAGTGGCTGTGCAGTTGCCCTTCCCAAGGGCAGGTGTTTAGGACTAGGTCTTACATGGCAGTCGGGGCTCCTGCCCTGGGATAACCCTGGGGATGACTCACATCCAGCCCCATGGCTGTGGGAGGCTCAGTGAAGCCCAGGTGTGGTGTCGTTTGTTAACCTTGGGCCTCCCTAGGCCACAGTCCCAGGCGAAGTTAGTAGCAAGCTATTTCAGTCTTCTTAAAGAGGGTGGGCCGGGCGCGGTGGCTCAAGCCTGTAATCCCAGCACTTTGGGAGGCCGAGACGGGCGGATCACGAGGTCAGGAGATCGAGACCATCCTGGCTAACACGGTGAAACCCTGTCTCTACTAAACACATACAAAAAACTAGCC
>NW_020260520.1:0-4062 GCF_003255815.1 Theropithecus gelada
GGCCTTTTTTTTTTTTTTTTTTTTTTGAGATGGAGTCTGGCTCTGTCGCCCAGGCTGGAGTGCAGTGGCCGGATCTCAGCTCACTGCAAGCTCCGCCTCCCGGGTTTACGCCATTCTCCTGCCTCAGCCTCCCGAGTAGCTGGGACTACAGGCGCCCGCCACCTCGCCCGGCTAGTTTTTTTGTATTTTTTAGTAGAGACGGGGTTTCACCATGTTCGCCAGGATGATCTCGATCTCCTGACCTCGTGATCCGCCCGTCTCGGCCTCCCAAAGTGCTGGGATTACAGGCTTGAGCCACCGCGCCCGGCCTGGCCTTTTTTTTTTTTTTTTTGACATGGAGTCGCTCTGTTGCCAGGCTGGAGTGCAGTGGCATGATCTCTGCTCACTGCAATCTCCACCTCCCGGGTTCAAGCGATTGTCCTGCCTCAGCCTCCCGAGTAGCTAGGACTACAGGTGTGTGCCACCATGTAAAGCTAATTTTGTATTTTTAGTAGAAACGATGTTTCACCATGTTGGGCAGGATGGCCTCTACTCTATCTCTTGACCTCATGATCTGCCCGCCTCGGCCTCCCAAAGCACTGGAATTACAGGCATGCGCCATTGCACCTGGCCTTTTTTTTTTTTTTTTTGAAACGGAATCTCGCTTTGTCGCCCAGGCTGGAGTGCAATGGCAGGATCTTGGCTCACTGCAACTTCCACCTCCTGGGTTCAAGCGATTTTTCTGCCTCGGCCTCCTGAGTAGCTGGGATTATAGGTGCCCACCACTGTGCCTGGCAAGTTTTGTATTTTTAGTAGAGATTGGGTTTTGCCACGTTGGCCAGGCTGGTCTTGAACACCTGACCTCATAGGCCGGGCGCGGTGGCTCAAGCCTGTAATCCCAGCACTTTGGGAGGCCGAGACGGGCGGATCACGAGGTCAGGAGATCGAGACCATCCTGGCTAACACGGTGAAACCCCGTCTCTACTAAAAAAAATACAAAAAACTAGATGGTCGTGGTGGCGGACGCCTGTAGTCCCAGCTACTCTGGAGGCTGAGGCAGGAGAATGGCGTGAACCCGGGAGGCGGAGCTTGCAGTGAGCTGAGATCCGGCCACTGCACTCCAGCCTGGGTGACAGAGCAAGACTCCGTCTCAAAAAAAAAAAAAAAAAAAAAAAACAAAAAAAAAAGAACACCTGACCTCAGATGATCCACCCGCCTCCGCCTCCCAAAGTACTGGGATTACAGGCATGGGCTACTGCGCCTGGCCAAACCCCAGTGTTGTCATTTGTAAAATGAGGTCATGTTAGTACTTACTTAACACAGTTTGGGGAGGATTTAAATTGTTAATCCTTGTAAATGGCACCTGGAATGTAGTAAGTGCTCATTAAATGTTAGTTCTCTCTCTCTCAGGCTTCCAAAGGAGTTTTGTTAGTAACCCAGTGCTGTTGTTCATTCCTCATTGATTCCATGATCTGGTACTTCTAGAAGGCCTTACTGAGCTCCAGACCCTGCTCTGAACAGGATCATTTTGCTTTTTTTTTTTTTCTTTTTTGGAAACAGAGTCTCGCTGTGTTGCCCAGGCTGGAGTGCAGTGGTGTGATCTCGGCTCACTGCAAACCCTCCTGGGTTCACACCATTCTCCTGCCTCAGCCTCCTGAGTAGCTGGGACTACAGGCACCCACCACTATGCCCGGCTAATTTTTTTTTGTATTTTTAGTAGAGACGGGGTTTCACCGTGTTAGCCAGGATGGTCTCGATCTCCTGACCTCATGATCTGCTTGTCTTGGCCTCCCAAAGTGCTGGGATTACAGGCGTGAGCCACCGCGCCCGACTTTTTTATTTATTTATTTTTTTGAGACAGGGTCTTACTTACTTTGTTACCCAGGCTGGAGTGTCACCATCACAGCTCACTTCATCCCTAAATTCCTGGGCTCAAGTGATCCTCCTGCTTCAGCCTTCCAAGTAGCTGGGACTAAGGTGTGTGCCGCTGTGCCTGGCTTTTTTTTTTTTTTTTTGAGACAGAGTCTTGTTCTGTCACCCAGGCTGGAGTGCAGTAACGTAATCTTGGATCACTGCAACCTCTGCTTCCTAGGCTCAAGCGATTCTCATGCCTCAGTCTCCCAAGTAGCTGGGATTACAGGCACCCGCCACCATGCCCGGCTAATTTTTGTATTTTTATTAGAGACGGATTTCACCATGTTGTCCCGGCCAGTCTTGAACTCCTGGCCTCAAGTGATCCACCCGCTTCAGGCTCCCAAAGTGTTAGGATTACAGGCGTGAGCCACTGCTGGTCTTGAACTCCTATGCTCAAGGGATTCTCCTCCTTGACCTCCCAAAGTGCTGAGTTTACAGGAGTGAGCCACCACACCCGGTCTGTTCTGCCTTTGACAGCCTGCCCTTCGAAGTCCTGCCTCAGAATATCCTCCTCCAGGGAACCCTCCCTGATGCCCTTAGACTGTAACTTGCCAACACAGGGCTCCTCCTGTTTCTTGCCCTATAGCAATTAATACTTACTTCATTCTGGACTGACCTTCCTGAGGGCAAGACCTGGATCTCTCTGTTCCCTACTAGATCTTGAGCATCCAGCTCAGGGCTCAACACACACTGGGTGCTCAATAATGTTTGAGGATGGCACAGAACAGAGGAGAGGGCAGATGATTGAATGGATGCCCTTTCCTCCCCACAGAATGACTTTCTCACCGGTGTGTTTCCTGCCAGCCCCCTCAGTTGGCTTTTCCTCTTCAGTGCCATCCAGCTTGCCTGGTTCCTCCAGCTGGATCCTTCCTTAGGACTGATGGAGAAGATCAAAGAGTTGCTGCCCGACTGGTGAGGTTCCCCCACTCCAGCCCAGTAACCCCCAATCACTCTCCCTCCACCCAGTAAATTCTTCTGTCATTGTGGTGTACCTGCTAAAGAAAAGTTACCTCTGAGACTTACTTTGGGTCAGATTAACAAAGGTATAGCATGAAGAAAAAGGAGGTGAGGCCAGGTGCTGTGGCTCACCCCTATAATCCCGGCACATTGGGCATTGGGAGGCCGACGTGGGTGTATCACTTGAGGTCAGGAGTTCAAGACCAGCCTGGCCAACATGGTGAAACCCCATCTCTACTAAAAATACAAAAAAGTAGCTGGGCACGGTGGCAGGCACCTGAAATCCCAGCTACTAGGGAGGCTGAGGCAGGAGAATCGCTTCAACCCGGGAGGTGGAGGTTTTAGTGAGCTGAGATCGGGCCATTGTACTCCAGCTTGGGCGACAAGAGCGAAACTCTAGCTCAAAAAAAAAAAAAAAAGAAAAGAAAAAGTAGTGCGAGCTTTGCTGGGCACAGTGGCTCATGCCTGTAATCCCAGCACTTAGGGAGTTCAAAGCAGGAGGATCACTTGAGCCCAGGAGTTTGAGACCAGCCTAAGCAACATGTTGAAACCCTGTCTCTACTAAAAATACAAAAAATTAGCCAAGTGTGGTGTCACTCACCTGTGGTCCCAGCTACCCAGGAGGCTGAGGTGGGAGGATCACCTGAGCCCAGGAGGTCGAGGCTGCAGCAAGCTGAGATCATGCCACTGCATTGCAGCCTGGCAAGGGAGTGACACCCTGTCTCAAGAAAAAAATAAAAAAAAATGGCCAAGCATTGTGGTTCACACCTGTAATCCCAGCACTTTGGGAGGCTGAGGTGGGCAGATCACCTGAGGTCAGGAGTTCGAGACCAGCCTGGACAAGATGGTGAAACCTCGCCTCTACTAAAAATACAAAAATTAGCCAGGTGTGGTGGTGTGCACCTGTAGTCCCAGCTACTCGGGAGGCTGAGGCAGGATAATCACTTGAACCTGGGAGGCAGAGGTTGCAGTGAGTCAAAATTGTGCCACTGTACCTTCAGCCTGGGTGACACAGCGAGACTCCGTCTCAAAAAAAAAAAAAAAAAGGCCGGGCGCGGTGGCTCAAGCCTGTAATCCCAGCACTTTGGGAGGCCGAGACGGGTGGATCACGAGGTCAGGAGATCGAGACCATCATGGCTAACACGGTGAAACCCCGTCTCTACTAAAAAATACAAAAAACTAGCCGGGCGAGGTGGCGGGCGCCTGTAGTCC
>NW_020260521.1:0-4062 GCF_003255815.1 Theropithecus gelada
CACGCTGAAACCCCATCTTCACTAAAAAATACAAAAAAAAAAAAAAAATTAGCCGGGCATGGTGGCGGGCACCTGTAGTCCCAGCTACTCGGGAGGCTGAGGCAGGAAGATGGCGTGAACCTGGGAAGCGGAGCTTGCAGTGAGCCAAGATTGCGACACTGCACTCCAGCCTGGGTGACAGAGCAAGACTCAGTCTCAAAAAAAAAAAAGACAAGATTAGTAGTTACCAATGTATTGAAAAATCTTGACTTCTGACATCTAATAGAACTTTCTTCAATAGAAATGTTCTATCTGCACTATCCAGTGTGGTACCAGCCACATGTAGTTATTG
Source organism: Theropithecus gelada (assembly GCF_003255815.1). NCBI lineage: Eukaryota > Metazoa > Chordata > Mammalia > Primates > Cercopithecidae > Theropithecus > Theropithecus gelada. Next base: position 332 of record NW_020260521.1, read on the forward strand.
TGCACTCAAGTGACACATGAAGAAAGAGACTCAAAGATCTGAATGGACATTTCTCAAAATCAGACATACAAGTGGCCAATGGGTATGTGAAAAAATGCTGAACATCACTATTCAGAGAAATGCAAATCAGAACCACAATGACATACCTCACACCAGTTAAAATGGCTTTTATCAAAAAGGGAATAGGGTTCCCGGCAAGGATGTGGACAAAAGGGAACCCTCCTCCGCTGTTGATGGGAATGTAAATTAGCGCAGCCACTGTGGAAAACTGGAGGTTCCTGAAAAATTAAAAATAGGACTATCATATGATCCAGCAATCCCACTGCTGGGTATATATCCAAAAGAAAAGAAATCAATATATTGAAGAGATATCTGCACTCCCATGTTTATTGCTGCACTGCTCACAATAGCCAAAATACGGAATCAACCCAAGTGCCCATCAGTGGGTAAGTGGATAAAGAAAATGTGATATATATATATACTCAATGGACTATTCCATCATTTAAAAAAATGAAATCCTATCATTTGCAGCAACATGGATGGAACTGAAGGTCACTGTTAAGTGAAATAAGCCAAGCACAGACACACAGATATCACATGTCCTCGCTCATAAGTAGGAGTTATGAATGTGGATCTCATACAGATTTGTGGTTACCAGAGGCAGGGATGGGTAGGGGCAGGGAGGGATGAAAAGAGGTCAATAAATGGGTACAAAAAATACAGGTAGATGGAAAAATAGACCTAGTGTTCGATAAGTCAGTAGAGTGACTATAGTAAACAAACATCTATTGTATATTTCAAAATAGTAGAGAATAATTGAAATGTTTCCAGCATAAAGAAAAGATAAATGTTTAAGGTGGTGGATGTTCCATTTACCCTGATTTGGTTATTATACATTATATTAATATATTAACATCAAAATACACATGTACTCCAGAAATAATGCACATCTATTATGTATCAATAAAAAATAAAACTGCCACAGTCATAAATGAAATCATATCCTTCACAATAATATTGATAGAGCTGGAGGCCATTATCCTAAGTTAACTGACTCAGAAATAAGAAACCACATACCATATTTTCTCATCTATAATTGGGAGTTAAACATGCAAGTGAATTGACTCAGAAATAAGAAACCACATACCATATTTTTCATTTATAACAGGGAGTTAAATGTACACATGGACATAAAGATGGAAACAATAGACACTGGGGACTCTAAAAGTGGGGGAGGGTGGAAAGGAGCCTAGGGTTGAAAAATTACCTATTTTACCTAGAAGCCCCACCAATATGCAATATACCTATGTAATATACAAGTAACCCTTGAATCTAAAATAAAATTGTTTAAAAAATAAAAAGACTCAAGATCTTTGCCACTCAAAACCTGGTACGGAAACAGCAGCATCGCCATCACCTGTGAGCTTGTTAGAAATGCAGACTCTGGGCCGGGCGCGGTGGCTCAAGCCTGTAATCCCAGCACTTTGGGAGGCCGAGACGGGCGGATCACGAGGTCAGGAGATCGAGACCATCCTGGCTAACACGGTGAAACCCCGTCTCTACTAAAAAATACAAAAAACTAGCCGGGCGAGGCGGCGGGCGCCTGTAGTCCCAGCTACTCGGGAGGCTGAGGCAGGAGAATGGCGTAAACCCGGGGGGCGGAGCTTGCAGTGAGCTGAGATCCGGCCACTGCACTCCAGCCCGGGCGACAGAGCCAGACTCCGTCTCAAAAAAAAAAAAAAAAGAAATGCAGACTCTGTTTTAAGAGACAGAGTCTCGCTCTGTCGCCCAGTCTGGAGTGCAGTGGTGTGATCATAGCTCACTACACTTTCAAACTCCTGGTCTCAAGCAATTCCACCATCTCAGCCTCCCAAGTAGCTAGGACCACAGGCTCATGCCACCACATCTAATTTGGTTGTGTTTTTTGTTTGCTTTTGTTTTTGTTTTTTTTTTTGACACAGAGTCTCGCTGTATCACCCAGGCTAGAAGTGGTACCATATTGGCTCACCTTAACCTCTGCCTCCTAGGTTCAAGCATTTCTCATGCCTCAGCCTCCCGAGTAGCTGGAATTACAGGCATGTGCCACCATGCCCGGCTAATTTGTGTATTGTAGTAGAGATGGGGTTTCACCATGTTGGCCAGGTTGGTTTTGAACTCCTGACCTGAAGTAATCTGCCCACCTCAGCCACCCAAAGTGCTGGGATTACAGGCATGAGCCACCACACCTGGCCTAATTTTTTTTTTTTTTTTTTTTTTAGAGACAGGGTCTCACTATGTTGTCCAGGTTGGTCTCAAACTCCTGGAGTCAAGCAATCCTCCCAGCTTGGCCTCTCAAACTCTAGGACTGCAGGTGTGAGCCACTGTGCCTGGTCCAGAAATGCATACTCTTGATCCTACTGCAAACCTGCTGAATCAGAATCCGTACTTTTTATAGTGTATTAACATAAACTACATATTTAAAGTTTTCATAAGTGTTGACATCTATATCTGTAAAACCATCATCACAATCAAGCTAATGAATACGTCCATCACTACCAAGAGTTTCCTTATAGCCCTTTGCCATCCATTCTCTTACCCCCACATCACACCAATCTCCAGGAAAGCACTGATCAGTCACCTTTCTGTTACTGCAGACCAATTAGTAAATTGGCAACAGAAACAGTAAGTTGATAACAAAGAAATTTACAATTTTCTAGAATTTTACATAAATATATGATGTAGCATTATACTTCTGCATGGCTTCTTTCACTCAGAATAATTCTTTTGAGACTCACACATGTTCTGTGTATCAATAGTTTATTCCTTTTTATTGTCAAGTAATATTCCATTATATGAACACGCTGAGTGTGTTCATCCATTCACCTGTTCATGGTCATTGGGTTGTTTATAGTTTTTGACTCTTACAAATAAAACGCAATTATGAACATTCATGTATAAATGTTCATATGGACACATGCTTTTTCATTACTCTTAGTTAGAAACCTTGGAGTGGAATAGCTAGTCCATATAGCATAGATGCAAATTTAACTTTTAAGAAACTCACTGGCAGCCAGGCATGGTGGCTCACACCTGTAATTCCAGCACTTTGGGAGGCCGAGGTGGGTAGATCATCTGAGGTCAGGAGTTCAAGATCAGCCTGGCCAACATGGTGAAACCCCGTCTTTACAGAAATATAAAAATTAGCCAGGCATGATGGTGGGTGTCTGTAATCCCAGCCACTTGGGAGGGTGAGGCGGGAGAGTCACTTGAACCCAGGAGATGGAGGTTGCAGTGAACCAAGATCATACCATTACACTCTAGCCTGGGTGACAGAGTGAGACTCCATCTCAGAAAAAAAAAAAAAAAATCACTGGCTTGTCCAAAGGTAGTACATTATCTCAATTGATTGTTCTTTTTCAGTTACAGATCAAACTCCTTGTTCTACTCTTTCCCTTTTCTCACTACTACACTTGACTAGTCTAAAAAAGAAAAAGAAAAAGAAGAAAGGAAAAAAGAAAGAAAGGAGAAAGAAAAAGAAAGAAGAGAGAGAAAGAAAGAAAAAGAAAGAAGAAAGAAAGAAAAGAAAAAGAGAGAGAAAGAAAAGGAAAGAAAGAGAGAAGGAGAAAGAGACAGAGAGAGAAAGAAAAGAGAAAGAAAGAAAAGAGAGAAAGAAAGGGAAAAAGAAAGAAAGGAGAGAAAGAAAGAAAGGAAGGAAGGAAGGAAGGAAGGAAGGAAGGAAGGAAGGAAGGAAG
>NW_020260522.1:0-9570 GCF_003255815.1 Theropithecus gelada
GCGACAGACAAAGCAAGACTCCGTCTCAAAAAAGAAAAAAAAAAAAATTCAGAGGTGAATTTAAACATTGTTCCATTGAAACGTTCCCTGGGCTCCCCCTTCTGGCCACTTGGGGGACAGACAAGCACACGGGCAAGGAGGGGCCCCAGGGAGGGGAGGGGAGAAGAGTTTCCCCGCAGGAGCCGCCTCTTACCCTGTCGCTCATGCGATCACTTGGGCTCCGGATATCCCCTCTTCCTTCCTAACGCACCTGAGGGGAAACCACAGAATCAACTTGTTTGTTTATTCTGCCCATTTCAAAACACACTTAGCCCCTTCGAGAGGACACGGAGCTCCCTGGGGAAGCTGCTCTGTGGGAATGGATGGCTGCCAACCTGGTAAATGGATTCTCTTAGGCTCACAGGAAGGGGCTGTTCTGCAGCTGTGAAGAAAGGCAAGCGCAGGGAATTGTGGCATTTGGGGCCACAGTAACAGTGTGTATGTCAGTGCAAATATGCACGCATATGCATGCTTGTGTGCACATGTGTGAGTCCTTGTGTGTTCACGTGCATACATCTCTGGGGGGCATGCATTCCCGGATGCATGTGTATGCATGTGCCTGCGTGCACATGAATGTGAGTGTGCATGTGTGCGTATTTCTGTATGCATACACGTGCACATACGCATACGTGCACATGCCTGTGTGAGGAGGGTGCAACCGGCTAAAACAGCTAACTGATGAAAAACAAGCATTTCTGAACACAAACAAATCAGAGCAAAACCAAAAGCCGAATGGGGGAATGGGAACATCTGCTTCTCTTTCCAACCTTGGGTGCAGAGTGCATTTGAACACCCTCCTCAGAGCTCAATGGGAGGCATTCTTGACTGGCTCATTTATCCTTCCACCCCCACCTCTTGGCTATGTTCTTGTAAGACCAGGTACCCTTCCTTTGTGGCATTTATCATGGTTAGATTGTTACTGAAATAGAAAATACGCAATGACGTCATAAAGTATGCACATCTTACGTGTGTGGGCTGATTGCTTTATCCATATGCATGCATCATGTTATGACCCCTTAAGATTTGGAACATTTGTAGCACCCACAGGTTCTCTGGTGTCCCTGGTCAGGCAGTTCCACACACCCCACCCTACCAGAGGCAGTGACTTCTATCACACTGAAATCTCAGGTGCATCTGACATCCCGGGATTAAGTTCATCTTCTTTGCTAGACTGTAAGTCTAGTGAGTGCAGGGTGGGTCTCCTCTGACAACTCCATATCCAGCACTGCACGGTGCTGATGCATAAACACGGGTGGGATTAACTCAGTCATGCACACTACCCAAGTGAGAGGAAGTGGAGCAGCAGAGCTGGAGGAGGTGCCTGAAGACTGTGCTTGGGTGTCAGTATTCATCTAGTTCTTGCTAGAGGGTTTGGTCTTCCCATGTGATACTGGAATCACGCCTCCAGTTCCGTTCCTCTCTGCCCTCCCCTTGAACCACAGCACCGTTTGAAATGCTTGTTCCTCGGTGCTGTAAAGAAACAGCACTTCAACATTAATTTTCTCAGAAGGCCGTTTTTATACTTTCTGCAGAAAGGGCACACTCGCCAGCAGTTCTGCCACGAGAGTACACCGAACAAAGGAGACAGGGTCATTTATAACCTGACGTGTCCCCTCTACTGCTGTGTCCGGTTTCCATTGGTTGGAACGGGACCTCACGTTCTGTATTTGTCCCGATTGGCTAGCAACTTAGAGCTTTTTAAAAGAGGCAAAGAGGAGAACAAAGGAAGGAGGAAGTAACTTGTGGAATGCTGATAAAGGTAAAAACACCTTCAAATAAGGAAGGGGAACAGGCTATGGCCTAATGCTTGCTTGGACCAGTATAAGCCTCCAGGTTAAATAATTAGGCTAAATTGTGGGAGCTAAGAACACAAAGTACATTGATTTCTTTATTACAGCAGTTATTTAAGAATGTTAGTACAGGTCTTTGAATAAATTTTGCTTTTAAGAGAAGTTACTATTTACTCCTAGACGGGGAGAAAAGTCTGAAGAGGAACCTCTACTTTACTTTTTACGTAGCCACCTGGGGCCAACACCACCAGACAAGTGCATGAGGGCCCTCCGTGTGCCAGCTTCAGGGGCTGCTGGGCACCCCAAGGAAACCACCACCTTATGGGGGTGATTCCAAACACAGCAGGATTTGGGGTGTGGTCAGTGCAGCCCTCAAACCAGATGAAAAGGGTTGAAACAGTTGCACGGTGGGTCCTCAGCACACTGTCTGACACCACAGGCTCACACGGGCACACGTGCCCGCCACACAAACCATTCAGAGGCCACACTCCAGCAAGGCTTTTGGCTGCAAATAACAGAACCCTCACTAGCAGTGGCTTCAACAGGCAGAGTTTATTTTCTCCTAGCATTAGAGCTTGGAGCTCTCCAGGTAGACAGCTGGAGACACCAGGTTAGCAGCTGCCCAGCGTCCAGTCGGGGCCTGTGACTGCTGCACAAGCTCCTCACCCCCAGGGCTGCCCCAGTCATTCGCTACCAAGACTCCTGTCACAGGCTGCTCCTGAACCAATCACTGGATTGACTGGCTCAGGCTGGTCACCACCCTCCTTGAAGAGAAAGAGGCTGTTGGCCGGGCGCGGTGGCTCAAGCCTGTAATCCCAGCACTTTGGGAGGCCGAGGCGGGCGGATCACGAGGTCAGGAGATCGAGACCATCCTGGCTAACACGGTGAAACCCCGTCTCTACTAAAAATACAAAAAAACTAGCCGGGCGTGGTGGCGGGCGCCTGTAGTCCCAGCTACTCGGAGGCTGAGGCAGGAGAATGGCCTGAACCTGGGAGGCGGAGCTTGCAGTGAGCCGAGATCGCGCCACTGCACTCCAGCCTGGGTGACACAGCGCGAGACTCCGTCTCAAAAAAAAAAAAAAAAAAAAAAAGAGAAAGAGGCTGCAACTCCCAGATCAAGGGACCTTTGCCCAGCACTGAAAATGGGAGCCCATGGGGAAGGAGGTGGCTGTCTGGTGGCAATGAACAGCGTTTGCCACGGGGAGGTGTCTGAACACCCGGAGGGCGTGCTCCTCTCACTTGGCCAACACTGAGGGAGCACACCTGGTGTGTGACTGGCCACCTGGGCATGCATGTGAGCCTGGCATCCGTGTGCCATGCTGCACAGACACGGGCAGGTGCTCAGATGGTCCCTCCCTGCAGAGGAGGCCAACAATGGAGGCAGAGCATTGCTGTTGGAAGGAACAGCCAGGCCACCCTGCTAAGACTGAGGGGAAGGGGGCGTGGGTGGAGGTCTCAAGGGCAAATTAGGTCACTATAGGGGGTTTGGATTTTCTTCCGAGAAGCCTGCGGATTTTTGAGCAGGAATAGATTCTCAAGCCTGGCCTGTTTTACTTGTTTATTTACAGACAGGGTCTCACTCTGTCCCCAAGGCTGGAGTGCAGTGGTACAATTATAGCTCACTACAGCCTCGACCTACTGGGCTCAAGTGATCCTCCCACCTCAGCCTCCCAAATTGCTAGGACAAATGCCACCACGCCTGGCTAATTAAAACAAATATTGTTGGCCAGGCGTGGTGGCTCATGCCTGTAATCCCAGCGCTTTGGGAGGCTGAGGCCGGTGGATCACCTGAGGTCAGGAGTTTTATTTTTTTTTTATTTATTTTTTTTTTTTTGAGACGGAGTCTCACTGTGTCTCCCAGGCTGGAGTGCAGTGGCGCGATCTCGGCTCACTGCAAGCTCCGCCCCCCGGGTTCACGCCATTCTCCCGCCTCAGCCTCCCGAGTAGCTGGGACTACAGGCGCCCGCTACCGCGCCCGGCTAGGTTTTTGTATTTTTTTTAGTAGAGACGGGGTTTCACCATGTTAGCCAGGATAGTCTCGATCTCCTGACCTTGTGATCCACCCGCCTCGGCCTCCCAAAGTGCTGGGATTACAGGCTTGAGCCACCGCGCCCGGCCTAAGGTCAGGAGTTTTAGACCAGCCTGGCCAACATGGTGAAATCTCGTCTCTACTAAATAACTTAAAAAAAATTAGCTGGGCATGGCGGCACGCACCTGTAGTTCCAGCTACTAGGGAGGCTGAGGCAGGAGAATCACTGGAATCTGGGAGGCAGAGGTTGCAGTGAGTGGAGATCACACCACTGCACTCCAGCCTGGGCGATAGAGCAAGACTCCATCTCAAAAAACAAAAACAAATATTGCTTTAGAGCTGGGGGTCTCACTATGTTGCCCAAGCTGGTCTGAATTCCTGGCCTCAAGCGATCCTCTCACCTTAGCCTCCCAAAGCACTGGGATTACAGGAGTGAACCACCGTGTCCAGCCTAACAGATATTTTTTTTTTGAGACAGAGTTTTTCTCTTGTTGCCCAGGCTGGAGCGCAATGGTGTGATCTCAGCTCACCGCAACCACCGCCTCCCAGGTTCAAGTGATTCTCCTGCCTCAGCCTCCTGAGTAGCTGAGATTACAGGGCTGCACCACCACACCTGGCTAATTTTATATTTTTAGTACAGATGGGGTTTCTCCATGTGGGTCAGGCTGGTCTTGAACTCCCGACCTCAGGTGACCTGAAAGGACAAATGAAAGGACACAAAAACACAAAGACATACCCACCCTCCTTGCTCCCTGTTGCTACACCCTTTGTTCTGCTTTCTTATCTCTGCACGTACCAGAGGTTTTGAATTTTTGAAAGTTCTGTAAGTACCTGTTTTTCTTCCTGGGGCTAGGTCACAAGACATGTTTAAGTAAGATAAACTCATGCTGCCATAAACCAGTTGTGCAACCTGACGCAATATAATTAACTGCCTTTGTGCAGAAACTGCTCTTCCGTCTCAAGGGTTGAACTGAGATACCAGAAATGGCGGGAACCAATCCTAGTTAGCCAAATCGCCTTGTTCAAACACCAGCCAATCATACATCTGATCTGTATAATGATTCTATGACCACTCTTCTTAGACTATATAACATTGTTTAATGCTCTGTGGGGGAACTCTCTCTCTTGACCCTCTCATTTCGAGAGTGAGTGAGAGTTCCAGGTTCGAACCTGTAATAAAGATCCTTGCTGCTTAGCTTCGACTCTGGACTCTGGTGGTCTTCTTCGGGGAATAAACGGACTGGGCATAACAGACCCACCCCCCCTCGGCCTCCCAAAGTGCTGGGATTGCAGGCTTGAGCCACTGCGCCCAGCCGACAGATGTTTTTAAGAGATCACTTTGTCTGCTGGGTGGAGAATCTTTCTAGTGGGTCAAAAGGTGAAGGCAGGAGACAGAAGTGTGGGCACAGGTAAAATACAGAGGCCTGGGAGGGTGGAGGGGCCCCAGGAGGGCTGTCTCAGGGGCTGCTGCTGTGCCTTCCTAGGAGCCTGCAGGGGCTCCAGGCCCCTTATCCCCACCTGGAATGTGCAACTCATCACTTGGCTTCAGACAGGTTTCTGATAAGAACCAAGGAGGTCCAGTGCCTGTGCCTCTAAGAATGCTTCTTCTTGGGGAAAATCCTGTCTCTCAGGCACTTTGCATCTTCTGAGTCTTCTGGCCACTGAGCCCTCACACCCTCCCGCCCCGTTCCTGGCACTTAAAGGCACGTGGCGCTGCTCCTGTGAACGGATGTGCCCACGTCCTCACGGCTGATGTGTGCCTGCGTACACTGACCCATGCAGATCACCAAGGTGCCAGGGCAGCTTCCAGAGCCAGGACACCAGGATTCAAATCCCAGCCCAACCTCTTTCTGGCTGGGTGGTCTTGGACAAGTCCTGAATCTCTCTGCACCTCAGTTTCCTCATTTGTATCACAGGGGACCGGCACTGGCACACAGCATTACCACAGGATTGGACGAACCGTCACACCTGCAAGTCTCAACTGGTGTTATTACGTTATCAGGTACAAACTCCCTCCAGACACCTGTGCCTCCCCCACAGGCTCACAGTGATGAGCCCTCACATGCCCAGGCAGGCCGAGGGGCCCTCAGGCATGGGGATCTGGGCAATGGCAGCAGGCTGGGTGCGGGGTACAGCCAGGACGGCAGCAGATCTGCAGGGCGGGGTCCTTGCCCTGGGCCATCTGGCTGGGGCCGAAGGTCACAGCCGCATCTAACTGGGCCTTGAGCAGCTGAAGCTGTTTCAGGGCTTGTAGCACCTCTGGGGTGGCCCCGGCCACACCCCCCAGCAGGTTGTAGTTCTCACCAGGGTCCTCGGAAAGGTCGTAGAGCAGCGGGGGCTCATGAGCAGTCAGAGAGCTGGAGGCGTGGCAGGCAGGGTCTGCAGTGGTGTCGCTGTGGGCAGAGCCTGGGGAGGGGGCCAATTCTGTGCATGGGGCAAGAGCGAAAGGAGGGGCCAGGGATCTGGGGCTCCGGGGAGGGGTCAGCAGGTCAGGTGGAGGGATTCACGGGGAGGGTTTACCCTGGGTGAAGAAGTGAGCCTTGTACTTTCCACTCCGTACAGCAAAAACCCCACGGACCTCGTCTGGGTAGGACGGGTAGAAGAAGAGAGACTGCCGAGGGCTCTGGGGGCAGAGTCAGGGGTCACGGGGCGGGACAGGCCCTGAGCACTGCACATACCCGGGGCTGCCAGCCCTGGTGTGAGGCCCTGGACGTGCACTGCTTCTAGCCCACCCCAGGAACCTGAGAGGTGGCGCCACTTGGATGCCGCTAAATGCAGGAGGCCCTGAGGCACAGACTTTCAGGCACTGCCCACACTCACCCCAGGGGAGGGGCCAGGACAGGGGCCAAGGAGCTGGGATCAGGGGTCACCAGCCCTACCTTGCCTGTGCCCAGCAGCAGGGGGCTGAGGTCAAAGCCATCCAAGGTGACATTGGGCAGTGGGGCCCCAGCCAGGGCTGCCAGGGTGGGCAGCAGGTCCAGGGAGCTGGCCAGCTCATGGGTCACTCCTGGGGGCAAGAGGCTGTGCAGTCACTCAGTTCGCCACCAGGGTTGGGGTGGTGGGGCCAGAGTTCCCAAGGAGAGGGCCTGCGGACTGACCAGGAGCGATGTGACCTGGCCAGAAGGCCAAGGCAGGCTCTCGGACACCGCCCTCGTAGGTGGTTCCCTTTCCACACCGCAGGAGGCCAGAGCAGCCGCCTCGGGACATACGCATGGTCTCAGGTCTGGGACACAGGAGGAACTCATAAGCCATGAAGCCACGGCCTCTGAGCCACCGAGGGTGACCAGTGGCCCCACACCTCTAAGTCACAAAGCTTGCCTGGAGGTGCCCAGCATGAGCCTGGCATCTTCCAGGCCTACCATGACCAGTTCTCTGTGCACCTGTGTCTCCTAATTACACCTTGGGTCCCTGCAACGTGGCCAGCATCTCCTGACACCCCCTCACCCACTATGTTCTTGGCCAGCAGCTGAACTGCAAGGCCCCCAGGGCCCTGGTCTGTGACAGGGCGGGAGCACCCTGCTGCCCTGCTAGCATACCCATTGTCTGCAGTGAAGATGACCAGCGTCTCTTCAAGCAGCCCCAGGTCCCTTATGGCTGTCATCAGGGTCCCCACAGCTGCATCCAGCTCCATCAGGGAGTCCCCAAATGGCCCGCGGCCTGAACGCTCTGCAAAGTTCTGCCCACTGAACTGAGGGTAGTGGGTGTGCTGGGGGCAAAGACTGGAGTTAGCACTGGGTAGGGGTCACGGGTAGCCAGGGGCGGGGCCAAGATCACTTACGTGAGAGGCGTAGTAGAGGAAGAAGGGGCGATCCTGGCGCTGGGCGTCGGCCATGAGGTCACGGGCGAAAGCCACATAGCGGGCCTCTAATCTGGGCAGCCAGGGGGGCTGCGCCTCCACGGACAGGTTGGCCAACAGTGGGATGGGGACCAGGCCCTGGTCACAGCCACCGTCGCAGGGTGTGGCCGGTGGGAAGCAGGTCAGGTTCCAGCAGGGGCCCTGAGGCGGGCAGCTCCAGTGAGGGCTGGGGTGGCAGACAGGGCTGCAGGAACATCAAGGGCTGGGGCACTTTGGGAGGTGGGAGGGTGGCTGAGGGCCCCGGTGGCTCCTACCTGGTCATGGGAGTATGGGATGCCTAGAAATCGATGGAAGCCCTGATGGGGGGGCAGGAAGGCCCCCTCAGCGCCCACCCCAAGGTGCCACTTGCCGGCCATTCCTGTGAGGTAGCCTCGGGCAGCCAGGACCTCGGCCAGGGTCACCTCCTCCAGGGGCAGGCCCCCCCGGGAGCTGGGCTCCAGGACGCCAGGGTACATGCCCATCCGAACTGGGAGCCGGCCGGTCAGGAGGGCGGCCCTGCAGGACAAGTCACAGAGTCCGTGAGGCAGGCAGAAATGTGGCCTTCCCTGGAGAAAGAGACACGTTTTTCCCGCCCTCCTGCAATCCATTGGGAGGAAAGCAATGGAGGGGAAGAGGCGCTTCCGCCTCCTTACCGAGAGGGTGTGCACAGAGACACAGGCACGTAGAAGTCTGTGAGCCGCAGCCCCCCTGCTGCCAGCTGGTCCAGGTTGGGGGTGGTAGAGCTGGGGTGCCCATAGCAGCCCAGGTCCCCATAGCCGAGGTCGTCAGCAAAGATCAGCACGATATTGGGCGGGCGGGCAACGGCCAGGCCAGCAGCCAGGGCCAGGAGGAGGGACCGCGGTGCCCCCATGAACACGGGATCGAGGGGTCTGTCCCAAGAGAGGGAGGGACACTTGGCTCCAGCAGGCTCTTTCCGAGACCACAGCCCCAGGCGCCGCCCTCCCCTGAGACCCCAGACCCAAATGTTCCCCGACCCTGACGGCCGCCTCCTGAAGCTCCAGAGGACCGGGGCCCGACAGTGCCGGGAGACCGTGGGCTGGGACGGAACTCCTCCAGGACGAGGGCGCCTTCAGATTCTCGAGCGGAGATCTGACCCTCTTCGCCTCGCGGTCCGGGCTCAGGGTCGGGGGCATAAGTCACTTGACGCTGACCGGCGGAGTCGGGGCCGGGGGAAGGCGCTGGGCGGAGCCCAGGAGGATTCGATGCGGGGCTGCGGGCTCTTCCGCCTCGGCACCGCGCGTGACCTGTGACCCTCGCGAGGCGGGGCCAGGGGCGGGATAGGGGCGGGGCCAGGGGCGGGCCAGGGGCGGGGCCAGGGGCCCGGGCAGGGGCGGGGCCAGGGCGGGGCGGGGGAAGGGGCGGGGCTGCGCGTGCTCGCTCCGAGACCGCAGTTTGCACCCTGAGGCTGTTGACTGCGGTGGTGAACCGGGCTCTGGGAGCTTCTTCTGCACGGTCGGATCCGGTTGAGGCGTCCCGGGCTGCGCGCGGGGCTCGGCGCTGCTTAGTGTCCGGGGCCCTTTCAGTCTGGAGCTTCTGCAGAGGAGGAGCGGCTCGTGCGCCCCCAGACCTCCGGGTACTGGGAGACTCGGGCCCTCCTTTAAGAGACCTGAGCACGGAGCGTTATGGGCGCCTGGTGAATGAGCAAATCGCAGGGGAAACCGTGCAGCCCCATGGACTGCGGGCTTTTTCTTCACGACTAGCAAAAGCTTTGACACCCTTTCTCCTGCGTACGTGTGTCTGTGTGCGTGTGAGCTGTGGTGTGGGTGCGGGGGACTGTATGTGTGGGGTGTGTGTGTAGTGTTTGAGGTGGTTTGAGGGGTGTGTGTTTGAGCTGTGTGTGGTATTTGAGGTCTGTG
>NW_020260523.1:0-4062 GCF_003255815.1 Theropithecus gelada
AAGCAGGGCAGAAAAGCTGGAAATTCAAAAAATAAGAGCACATCTCCACCGGCAAAGGAGTGCAGCTCATTGCCAGCAACAGATCAAAGCCGGACGGAGAATGACTTTGACGAGATGAGAGAAGAAGGCTTCAGTCCATCAAACTTCTCAGAGCTAAAGGAGGAATTATGTACCCAGCGCAAAGAAACTAAAAATCTTGAAAAAAAAGTGGAAGAATTGATAGCTAGAATAGTTAATGCAGAGAAGGTCATAAACGAAATGAAAGAGATGAAAACCATGACACGAGAAATACGTGACAAATGCACAAGCTTCAGTAACCGACTCGATCAACTGGAAGAAAGAGTATCAGCGATTGAGGATCAAATGAATGAAATGAAGCGAGAAGAGAAACCAAAAGAAAAAAGAAGAAAAAGAAATGAACAAAGCCTGCAAGAAGTATGGGATTATGTAAAAAGACCAAATCTACGTCTGATTGGGGTGCCTGAAAGTGAGGGGGAAAATGGAACCAAGTTGGAAAACACTCTTCAGGATATCATCCAGGAGAACTTCCCCAACCTAGTAGGGCAGGCCAACATTCAAATCCAGGAAATACAGAGAACGCCACAAAGATACTCCTCGAGAAGAGCAACTCCAAGACACATAATTGCCAGATTCACCAAAGTTGAAATGAAGGAAAAAATCTTAAGGGCAGCCAGAGAGAAAGGTCGGGTTACCCACAAAGGGAAGCCCATCAGACTCACAGCAGATCTCTCGGCAGAAACTCTACAAGCCAGAAGAGAGTGGGGGCCAATATTCAACATTCTTAAAGAAAAGAATTTTAAACCCAGAATTTCATATCCAGCCAAACTAAGTTTCATAAGTGAAGGAGAAATAAAATCCTTTACAGATAAGCAAATGCTTAGAGATTTTGTCACCACTAGGCCTGCCTTACAAGAGACCCTGAAGGAAGCACTCAACATGGAAAGGAACAACCGGTACCAGCCATTGCAAAAACATGCCAAAATGTAAAGACCATCGAGGCTAGGAAGAAACTGCATCAACTAACGAGCAAAATAACCAGTTAATATCATAATGGCAGGATCAAGTTCACACATAACAATATTAACCTTAAATGTAAATGGACTAAATGCTCCAATTAAAAGACACAGACTGGCAAACTGGATAAAGAGTCAAGACCCATCAGTCTGCTGTATTCAGGAGACCCATCTCACATGCAGAGACATACATAGGCTCAAAATAAAGGGATGGAGGAAGATTTACCAAGCAAATGGAGAACAAAAAAAAGCAGGGGTTGCAATACTAGTCTCTGATAAAAGAGACTTTAAACCATCAAAGATCAAAAGAGACAAAGAAGGCCATTACATAATGGTAAAGGGATCAATTCAACAGGAAGAGCTAACTATCCTAAATATATATGCACCCAATACAGGAGCACCCAGATTCATAAAGCAAGTCCTTAGAGACTTACAAAGAGACTTAGACTCCCATACAATAATAATGGGAGACTTCAACACTCCACTGTCAACATTAGACAGATCAACGAGACAGAAAGTTAACAAGGATATCCAGGAATTGAACTCATCTCTGCAGCAAGCAGACCTAATAGACATCTATAGAACTCTCCACCCCAAATCAACAGAATACACATTCTTCTCAGCACCACATCGCACTTATTCCAAAATTGACCACATAATTGGAAGTAAAGCACTCCTCAGCAAATGTACAAGAACAGAAATTATAACAAACTCTCAGACCACAGTGCAATCAAACTAGAACTCAGGACTAAGAAACTCAATCAAAACCGCTCAACTACATGGAAACTGAACAACCTGCTCCTGAACGACTACTGGGTACATAACAAAATGAAGGCAGAAATAAAGATGTTCTTCGAAACTAATGAGAACAAAGATACAACATACCAGAATCTCTGGGACACATTTAAAGCAGTGTGTAGAGGGAAATTTATAGCACTAAATGCCCACAAGAGAAAGCAGGAAAGATCTAAAATTGACACTCTAACATCGCAATTAAAAGAACTAGAGAAGCAAGAGCAAACACATTCGAAAGCTAGCAGAAGGCAAGAAATAACTAAGATCAGAGCAGAATTGAAGGAGATAGAGACACAAAAAACCCTCCAAAAAATCAATGAATCCAGGAGTTGGTTTTTTGAAAAGATCAACAAAATTGACAGACCGTTAGCAAGATTAATAAAGAAGAAAAGAGAGAAGAATCAAATCGACGCAATAAAAAATGATAAAGGGGATATCACCACCGACCCCACAGAAATACAAACTACCATCAGAGAATACTATAAACACCTCTATGCAAATAAACTAGAAAATCTAGAAGAAATGGATAATTTCCTGGACACTTACACTCTTCCAAGACTAAACCAGGAAGAAGTTGAATCCCTGAATAGACCAATAGCAGGCTCTGAAATTGAGGCAATAGTTAATAGCCTACCAACGAAAAAAAGTCCAGGACAAGATGGATTCACAGCTGAATTCCACCAGAGGTACAAGGAGGAGCTGGTACTATTCCTTCTGAAACCATTCCAATCAATAGAAAAAGAGGGAATCCTCCCTCACTCATTTTATGAGGCCAACATCATCCTGATACCAAAGCCTGGCAGAGACACAACAAAAAAAGGGAATTTTAGACCAATATCCCTGATGAACATTGATGCAAAAATCCTCAATAAAATACTGGCCAATCGGATTCAGCAGCACATCAAAAAGCTTATCCACCATGATCAAGTGGGCTTCATCCCTGGGATGCAAGGCTGGTTCAACATTCGCAAATCAATAAACATAATCCAGCATATAAACAGAACCAAAGACAAGAACCACATGATTATCTCAATAGATGCAGAAAAGGCTTTTGACAAAATTCAACAGCCCTTCATGCTAAAAATGCTCAATAAATTCGGTATTGATGGAACGTATCTCAAAATAATAAGAGCTATTTATGACAAACCCACAGCCAATATCATACTGAATGGGCAAAAACTGGTAAAATTCCCTTTGAAAACTGGCACAAGACAGGGATGCCCTCTCTCACCACTCCTATTCAACATAGTGTTGGAAGTTCTGGCTAGGGCAATTAGGCAAGAGAAAGAAATCAGGGGTATTCAGTTAGGAAAAGAAGAAGTCAAATTGTCCCTGTTTGCAGATGACATGATTGTATATTTAGAAAACCCCATTGTCTCAGCCCAAAATCTCCTTAAGCTGATAAGCAACTTCAGCAAAGTCTCAGGATACAAAATTAATGTGCAAAAATCACAAGCATTCTTATACACCAATAACAGACAAACACAGAGCCAAATCATGAATGAACTTCCATTCACAATTGCTTCAAAGAGAATAAAATACCTAGGAATCCAACTTACAAGGGATGTAAAGGACCTCTTCAAGGAGAACTACAAACCACTGCTCAGTGAAATAAAAGAGGACACAAACAAATGGAAGAACATACCATGCTCATGGATAGGAAGAATCAATATCGTGAAAATGGCCATACTGCCCAAGGTAATTTATAGATTCAATGCCATCCCCATCAAGCTACCAATGAGTTTCTTCACAGAATTGGAAAAAACTGCTTTAAAGTTCATATGGAACCAAAAAAGAGCCCACATATCCAAGACAATCCTAAGTCAAAAGAACAAAGCTGGAGGCATCACGCTACCTGACTTCAAACTATACTACAAGGCTACAGTAACCAAAACAGCATGGTACTGGTACCAAAACAGAGATATAGACCAATGGAACAGAACAGAGTCCTCAGAAATAATACCACACATCTACAGCCATCTGATCTTTGACAAACCTGAGAGAAACAAGAAATGGGGAAAGGATTCCCTATTTAATAAATGGTGCTGGGAAAATTGGCTAGCCATAAGTAGAAAGCTGAAACTGGATCCTTTCCTTACTCCTTATACGAAAATTAATTCAAGATGGATTAGAGACTTAAATGTTAGACCTAATACCATAAAAATCCTAGAGGAAAACCTAGGTAGTACCATTCAGGACATAGGCATGGGCAAAGACTTCATGTCTAAAACAC
>NW_020260524.1:0-913 GCF_003255815.1 Theropithecus gelada
AAAAGGAAATATCCTCTGATGAAATCTGGAAAAAAGCTTTCTGAGAATCTGCTTAGTGTTCTGTTAATTCATCTCACAGAGTTACATCGGTATTTCGTGGATCTCTTTGCTAGCCTTATTTCTGTGGAATCAGAGAACAGATATTTCAGATCCCTTTGAAGACTATAGGGCCAAAGGAAATATCCTCCGATAACAAAGAGAAAGAAGCTTTCTGAGAAACTTCTTTGTGTTCTGTGAAATCATGTCACAGAGTTACAGCTTTCCCTTCAAGAAGCCTTTCGCTAAGACAGTTCTTGTGGAATTGGCAAAGTGATATTTGGAAGCTCATAGAGGGCTATGGTGAAAAAGAAAATACCCTCAGATGAAATCTGGAAAGAAGCTTTCTAAGAAAGTGCTCTGTGATGTGTGACTTCCACTCAGAGAGTTACATCTGTACTTCGTGGATCTCTTTGCTAGCCTTATTTCTGTGGAATCTGAGAGCAGATATTTCCGATCCCTTTGAAGACTATAGGGCCAAAGGAAATATCCTCCGATAACAAAGAGACAGAAGCTTTCTGAGAAACTTCTTTGTGTTCTGTGAAATCATCTCACAGAGTTACAGCTTTCCGCTAAAGAAGCCTTTCCTAAGACAGTTCTTGTGGAATTGGCAAAGTGATATTTGGAAGCCCATAGAGGGCTATGGTGAAAAAGGAAATATCCTCGTATGAAATCTCTAAAGAATCTTTCTGAGAAACTGCTTAGTGTTCTGTTAATTCATCTCACAGAGTTACAACTGTATGTCGTGGATCTCTTTGCTAGCCTTCTTTCTTTGGAATCTGAGAACAGATATTTCGTATCCCTTTGAAGACTATAGGGCCAAAGGAAATATCCTCCGATAACAAAGAGAAAGAAGCTTTCTGAGAAACTTCTTTGT
>NW_020260524.1:918-4061 GCF_003255815.1 Theropithecus gelada
TCTGAGAAGCTTCTTTGTGTTCTGTGAAATCATGTCACAGAGTTACAGCTTTCCGCTAAGGAAGCCTTTCGCTAAGACAGTTCTTGTGGAATTGGCAAAGTGATATTTGGAAGCCCATAGAGGGCTATGGTGAAAAAGGAAATATCCTCGTATGAAATCTCTAAAGAATCTTTCTGAGAAACTGCTTAGTGTTCTGTTAATTCATCTCACAGAGTTACAACTGTATGTCGTGGATCTCTTTGCTAGCCTTCTTTCTTTGGAATCTGAGAACAGATATTTCGTATCCCTTTGAAGACTATAGGGCCAAAGGAATTATCCTCCGATAACAAAGAGAAAGAAGCTTTCTGAGAAACTTCTTTGTATTCTGTGAAATCATCTCACAGAGTTACAGCTTTCCCCTGAAGAAGCCTTTCGCTAAGACAGTTCTTGTGGAATTGGCAAAGTGATATTTGGAAGCCCATAGAGGGCTACGGTGAAAAAGAAAATATCCTCAGATGAAATCTGGAAAGAAGCCTCCTGAGAAACTGGTTAGTGTTCTGTTAATTCATCTCACAGAGGTACATCTGTATTTCGTGGATCTCTTTGCTAGCCTTATTTCTGTGGAATCTGCGAACAGATATATCGGATCCCTTTGAAGACTATACGGCCAAAGGAAATATTCTCCGATAACAAAGAGAAAGAAGCTTTCCGAGAAACTTCTTTGTGTTCTGTGAAATCATGTCACAGAGTTACAGCTTTCCGCTAAAGAAGCCTTTCGCTAAGACAGTTATTGTGGAATTGGCAAAGTGATATTTGGAAGCCCATAGAGGGTTATGGTGAAAAAGGAAATATCCTCAGATGAAATCTGGAAAGAAGCTTTCTGAGAAACTGCTCTGTGATGTGTGACTTCCACTCACAGAGTTACATCTGTATTTCATGGATCTCCTTGTTAGCCTGATTTCTGTGGAATCTGAGAACAGATATTTCGGATCGCTTTGAAGGCTATAGGACCAAAGGAAATATCCTCCGATAACAAAGAGAAAGAAGCTTTCTGAGAAACTTCTTTTTGTTCTGTGAAATCATCTCACAGAGTTACAGCTTTCCCCTCAAGAAGCCTTTCGCTAAGACAGTTCTTGTGGAATTGGCAAAGTGATATTTGGAAGCCCATAGAGGGCTATGGTGAAAAAGGAAATATCCTCTGATGAAATCTGGAAAAAAGCTTTCTGAGAAACTGCTTAGTGTTCTGTTAATTCATCTCACAGAGTTACATCGGTATTTCGTGGATCTCTTTGCTAGCCTTATTTCCGTGGAATCTGAGAACAGATATTTCGGATCCCTTCGAAGACTATAGGTCCAAAGGAAATATCCTCCGATAACAAAAGAGACAGAAGCTTTCTGAGAAACTTCTTTGTGTTCTGTGAAATCATCTCAGAGAGTTACAGCTTTCCCCTCAAGAATGCTTTCGATAAGAGAGTTCTTTTGGAATACGAAAAGTGATATTTGGAAACCCATATAGGGCTATGGTGAAAAAGGAAATATCCTCCGATGAAATCTGGAAAGAAGCTTTCTGAGAAACTGCTTAGTGTTCTGTTAATTCATCTCACAGTGTTACATCTGTATTTCGTGGATCTCTTTGCTAGCCTTATTTCTATGGAATCTGAGAACAGATATTTCGGATCCCTTTGAAGACTATAGGGCCAAAGGAAATATCCTCCGATAACAAAGAGAAAGAAGCTTTCTGAGAAACTTCTTTGTGTTCTGTGAAATCATGTCACAGAGTTACACCTTTCAGTGAAAGAAGCCTTTCGCTAAGACAGTTCTTGTGGAATTGGCCAAGTGATATTTGGAAGCCCATAGAGGGCTATGGTGAAAAAGGAAATATCCTCAAATGAAATCTGGAAAGAAGCTTTCTGAGAAACTGCTCTGTGACGTGTTACTCCCACTCACAGAGTTACATCTGTATTTCGTGGATCTCTTTGCTAGTATTATTACTGTGGAATCTGAGAACAGATATTTCGGATCCCTTTGAAGACTTTAGGGCCAAAGGAAATATCCTCCAATAACAAAGAGAAAGAAGCTTCCTGAGAAACTTCTTTGTGTTCTGTGAAATCATCTCACAGAGTTACAGCTTCCCCTCAAGAAGCCTTTCGCTAAGACAGTTCTTGTGGAATTGGCAAAGTGATATTTGGAAGCCCATAGAGGGCTATGGTGAAAAAGGAAATAACGTCAGATGAAATCTGGAAAGAAGCTTTCTGAGAAACTGCTCTGTGATGTGTGACTTCCACTCACAGAGTTACATCTGTACTTCGTGGATCTCTTTGCTAGCCTTATTTCTGTGGAATCTGAGAACAGATATTTCGGATCCCTCTGAAGACTATAAGGCCAAAGGAAATATCCTCCGATAACAAAGAGAAAGAAGCTTTCTGAGAAACTTCTTTGTGTTCTGTGAAACCATGTCACAGAGTTACAGCTTTCCACTAAAGAAGCCTTTCGCTAAGACAGTTCTTGTGGAATTGGCAAAGTGATATTTGGAAGCCCATAGAGGGCTATGGTGAAAAAGGAAATGTCCTCAGATGAAATCTGGAAAGAAGCTCTCTGAGAAACTGCTTAGTGTTCTGTTATTTCATCTCACAGAGTTACATCTGTATTTCGTGGATCTCTTTGCTAGCCTTATTTCTGTGGAATCTGAGAACAGATATTTCGGATCCCTCTGAAGACTATAGGGCCAAAGGAAATATCCTCCGATAACAAAGAGACAGAAGCTTTCTGAGGAACTCCTTTGTGTTCTGTGAAATCAAGTCACAGAGTTACAGCTTTCCCCTCAAGAATGCTTTCGATAAGAGAGTTCTTTTGGAATTCGAAAAGTGATATTTGGAAACCCATATAGGGCTATGGTGAAAAAAGAAATATCCTCCTATGAAATCTCTAAAGAAGCTTTCTGAGAAACTGCTTAGTGTTCTGTTAATTCATCTCACAGAGTTACATCTGTATGTCGTGGATCTCTTTGCTAGCCTTCTTTCTGTGGAATCTGAGAAGAGATATTTCAGATCCCTTTGAAGACTATAGGGCCAAAGGAAATATCCTCCGATAACAAAGAGAAAGAAGCTTTCTGAGAATCTTCTTTGTGTTCTGTGAAATCATGTCACAGAGTTACAGCTTTCCCC
>NW_020260525.1:0-4061 GCF_003255815.1 Theropithecus gelada
TATATATATATGGATTCTCACCATCTCTTGATTTGTGTCGTCAATCAAATGGTGCCCTATTTGAAATTCATTTACTGAAACCTTAAATCCAATGGATCTATACTGGGATTTTAATGATGTAACCTCTCTCTTTTCGCGTGCACCCAGAGAAGAGGCCACGTGGAGACCTAGTGCACTAGGAGGTGGCCCTCCACAAGCCAGGAAGAAGCCACACTAAGAACCAATTTTGCTAGCTCCTTGATCTTCGACATTCAGACTGCAGAATTGTAAGAAAATCAGTATTTGTTGTTTAAGCCACCCACTCCTGTTGTCTTTTACGAAGACCCAAACTAATTAATACCACGTAACTCTGTTAGCTCTGTCTCCTGGAGGGAGAAGCAGCCCCCTGAGGCTGGGCACATCTCTCAGATTTCCACAAGAAGTAGGCAAAAATAGTAGCTCTCATATAAAAATGTGTCATGGCCCTGTTGGCCATTTTTGAGCAAGGTCTCTGAAACCAGCCCTGGTGTGTGTGTGTCACAAATGTTGTCTTTTATCTTTTATTTGGACAGAACAAATACACAAGAGGTACCAGCTGGATGGAGATTGGCCACTGACCATCTTCTGTTGTCTTCTTAGTATGTCACAGAAAACCACACCAACATCACCAACGTCACTGGTTTTATTTTCTACTACCTCAAATGGACTATAGAAATGATCCCTGCAGTATAGTCTGTTTCTTCAAGTTTCTAAATTTGCACTGAATATCTTCCTAAATGGGGAGCTACACGGGGTCCGAGTTTCTTTCTTCCCAGTCTTCCCAGTACCAAGGACAGAATAGACTTAAAATACAATTTGGCTGTCAATGCCCCCAATACCACATCACTTTCTAAAATCCACATCCTGCATCCATCCTTCTCTGGACACCCCTCATCGGGCCACCCAGGAATGGCCAGAAGCTAGTGTCAGCTTACAGGCTGAGGCCACGAACTATACACATGTGATTTCAGTCACACACACTCTACTGCAGGACCACAACTGTGTGCTGAGGAGCTCAGGCACCTGCTGATCTCAGTCGTTCTCTAATCAATCACACACCTCTTATTAATGAAGGCCCAGATGGCCCCATCAGCTGCAGAGCAGTGGAGTAAAGCTCATGGGCGGGTCCGTCAGGCAGAAGTCAGACAATGGGATGGGATGGTTGGTCACTTCCATTTTCACTGATGTTCCCAATGAATTTTAATGAAATAAAACAATATTACCTACCAAGGGACAGAAAAGAAGACTGGCTCTTCAAGGTAATTAAGGACCAGGAACTTCATTTGGGGGGATAGTGAAAGACACTTTTAAGTGGAAAGCCCTAAAGCACATACAATAGCTGACAGAGTGGCCACTGTGCAAATGAAGGGTGAGGAGCCGATGGTAGGGTCCGTTCCTCCAAGATGTCCCTGGGTATGTGATGGTTGGACTTCTCATGCATATGAATGTAAGAGCTGGACTCAGGGAGAAAAAAGGGCCATATCCCGTAGGAAAGGAAGGAAAAAAAGCAGATGGGCATCCCTGGAGAGAGCTCATTAGATTTGGTGTGTTTAAGATGAAAATTTCTTCCAAAAATTGTCATGTTCTAACCTAAATGTGAATCTCTTCAATAAATTGAGAATTAACAGGAGAATGGAGCTAGGACTTGAGAGAGGAAACAAATCATGAGAGAGCAGAAAGCAAATCCACAAAAACTACCACATGACAGAGGCCAGAATGGAGCTGATGCAGCTTCTTCATTATTCTGCAGACTTGTTGACCATGTGGAGAAGGGGCTTGAACAAATGGGGACGTTCTCCACCCTTCGAATCAGCCTCCTTCTTATGCATGAGTAGAAATCATAGTTTGGGGGTGACCTTCCAAATTTTCCTGTCTTTACCTCTTCCCCCAGGGGTAGAGCGTCTTTTCCCAACCACAGTGGTTTCTCACCAGTGTCCTCAGCTTCTGATCCTTTGTACTTACCCTGCAGATTAAGAATTTCTTCTGGATGGAGTTTTCTGGGAATTTTCTGTTTTCTTTAGTTTCTGTTGACTCAACCACACCCCATAGGACACAGGTTTTATTGGATTTCCCCTGGAGATAGTGNACAAACCGGGTTATTAGAAGGCATGTATCAAAACCAGCCAAGGTGATGAGACAGTTTGAATACAACTTCCAAGGCTGCGATACGCCCAGATAACTGGTGGCTGTAGTTGCGCCTGCTGAGATCTGGGCATGGGGCTTGGCTTTTGTCAGCTCCTTTGGTCTTATTTTCCCAAACAAAGAAACCTCCGGGATAGGGAGACCCTGTTTAATCCCATCACCTGGCGTGATTTGCAGGATAATTGCTCAGAATTAAAATATTGATCCAGATGTTTATATTCCCCATGCCTTTGTTTCTTCTGAGCTGCAGCCAGAGATCATTGGTTGGTTCACAGGAATAAGCAGAGTTAGTCTAAAATGGAAGCACATACTTAAAGCAACTGAAGAGATTAGAACTTAAAAATGACTGTATGATACATTTTGAGACATATTTTTTTCTCTCTCCAATTCTGATTTTTGTCAGGACTGACTTGTTTGCAAAATAAACTTTAGTCTTATACATCGCCTGATTATTTGCATAAAGTACTGCAAGAATAATTAATGATAATTGTGTAGGAAAAACCTGCAAGCACCAGGAGCTTCACAGTCTAACACTATGAGCATATGCATCCTCAACAACTCTCTGAATATTTTCAAGTCAGCCTGTCACTATCTTAAATACCATCCCGTGGTTACTGCCCTTGGTACACTAATATATGCGTCCTGGTTCTCTCTGCAGGCTCCTCTCTCCTCAGATTTCAGGTTGGTTTGTTTGTTTTTCTCTGTGATATCAACTCAGATATGTTGGACGCTTTTTCTTTATTTGTAGTTGTTCAGCTCGGTAGTTAAAGAGGTAGGAATAAGATCATGCCATGCTGAGTAGCTGCTTTTCTCTATAAAATCCATTAACTGAGAGAACAAACCACATTTTGTCACTGGTGAACAATTAAATAGTTTGACATATATTTAGGTACTGGAATATGATGCAGTGTGAAATCAAGTCATGCCTCACTCATATAAAACCACGGCTAAATTATCAAAGAATTGTGCTAGGTAAAAAACACTAAGGAATTAAGAGTAAATTTTATATGATACATTTGTAGAAATTTTAGAAGGTGCCACTATTATAAATTAACATGGAGAAGATTTAAATTTTTCTGAGAACATGGTGCTGGGAGTAATGGGGATGTGAGTTAAATTTCAGAGGAATAAGAGAAGATTTAGGGATTAATTCAATTATTCAAAACTTGATTGAAGTGCTGATTGAATAGTTGCAAACATAGGTCTACATTTTTCAAATAATTCACTATAAATTTGAATTAATTATTTATTTCTTACACTTGAATAAAGCAATAACAAATAAATAAATGAACATTTTGCTGAAATGGAGCCATAAACAGTTTGATATTGACACAAGAAACATGACTGACTTTGGAAAATACACACACAAACGATGGTTCTCTCTAAATATTTGGGTAAATAACAGACAGTTGTCATAACAGATGGAGAATCCTGCAGACTTCACCAGGCCTGGTCCACGCTGTCCGGTAGTTGTCTCAGGGGAGCCGCCTCCTCTGGTGAATAGAGCACAGGCCCAGAAAATAGGACTGAATATTTTTAGCTGTGTAATCTTAGACACACCACACAACTGCTGTGTTCTCTATGTAAATTATCTTCTGTAAAATATTACATTAAAACCTGCATTAAATACATAGTGTAAATATGTAAAAATAAAATCAGACTGTGAGAGCTAAATGTTAGTCAAGGCACAATCACGTAATATAAAGTTATATTTTCCTGAATGATGGAATTACTACCAATCTCCCCCAGGTCACTTTATCTGCAGTGAGCCCGGCCTCTCCTCAGATGTCCCACCCCAGAGCTTGCTATATAGTGGGGGACATGCAAATAGGGCCCTCCCTCTGCTGATGAAAACCAGCCCAGCCCTGACCCTGCAGCTCTGGGAGAGGAGCCCAGCACTG
>NW_020260526.1:0-4059 GCF_003255815.1 Theropithecus gelada
TTCCTTCCTTCCTTCCTTCCTTCCTTCCTTCCTTCCTTCCTTCCTTCCTTCCTTCCTTCTTTCTTTTCTTCTTTCTTTTTCTTCCAAATGGAGTCTCACTCTATCACCCAGGGTGGAGTGCAGTGGCGTGATCTCGGCTCACATCAAGCTCCATCTCCCAGGTTCACGCCATTCTCGTGTTTCAGCCTCCTGAGCAGCAGTGACTTGAGGTGCCCGGCCTCGAGTCAGGCTCATGTTTTGTAGTTTTAGTAGAGACGGGGTTTCACCGTGTTGGCCAGGCTGGTCTGGATCTCCTAACTTTGTGATCCACATATCTCGGACACCCTAAGTGCTGTGGTTACAGCCGTGATCCATGGAACCTGGCTTGCTGTAATCTTGTGGCTTCAACCATCCCTCCCTTCCCCCTACTGTCGCCATGCTTCCCAACTTCCCATTTACTCTTCTCCCACTTTAGCACCTTTCTACACCCCCGCCACCGCTGGAGACCTCCTCCTGGACTTCTGCCAGCAAAGCACCACCAGGCAGCAGAATCCCACCATTTCTGCCTCTCTACTGCCCCACCAGGAGCCTGGCTCCTTTCCGGGAGGGCAGGTGGCCGGACCCTAATGGTGCAGGCGTGGGTTCCCTGCCATTTGCTGTGCCTTACAGCTCCGGAAATGACCAGGCGATTCAATCCACTCTTCGGGCGCCACCGCAACCTTCCTAACCAGGGGAGCGGCGGGCAGGGGCAGAGGGTGCCACATACGACAGCCAAGACCTCCGCTCCCAAATGCAGGGGTTGCTTTATTCGGGGGAAGGACATTGCTTCGCCAGCCACCAGAAAAACAGTCCCTGTGCACCCTGATTTCCATTGCCACCATCTTCGTGTAACTCCAGTCCCGAGGACAATCCACAGACCCAGGCCTTGGGCCCTGTGGGCAAGCCCATTGCCAAGACTCCCACCAAATGAGTGGGCACACTCTGCCAATCATGGGGCCCACCAAACCACACCAAGAACAGATGGAGGTGCCAAGAAAGGAAGAAGCCTACTAAACCCACTTCCAAAACAAGAAATTAATCCAAGAGAAAACCCGTCACAGCCCTCCTGAGTGGCAAGGTATGAGAAGAATACCTCCCTGACAGGGTGGAGGACCCGACGGTGTCCCAGGATTGTGGGCCCTGGGCCCTGACGCCTCGGAGCACTCCCTGTTCCGAGCGGGATGGACGAGGTGGAAGCTCGGGAGCTCGGGAGCCAGGGGTAGGCCACAGGCCAGTGGCTCCATGGTCCTGATACAAGCCCGGAGGCCCCTGGCTGGCGGTGCCAGCTGGAAGCCAGCAGGCATGGCTGGGCCGGGCTCTTGAGGCAGTCAAGAGCCTCTGCTGGTGTCTACAGCCATATCACCCTGCATACCTGACATCTACTCTGATCTCAGGAGCTAAGCAGGGTCAGGCCTTGTTAGTACTTGGATGGGAGACAGCTTGCGAATACCAGGTGCTGTAGAATTTTTTGCTTTCTTTCTTGTCTTTCTTTCTTTTCTACATTCCTTTCTTTCTTTCTTTCTCTCTCTCTCCTTTCTTTCTTTTCTTTCTTTCTCTCTCTCTTTCTTTCTTCTTTCTTTCCTTCTTTCTTTGTCTTCTTTCTTCCTTTCTCTCTCTTTCTTTCATTTTTCTTTCCTTCTTTCTTTTCTTTCTCTCTTTCTTTCTTCTCTTTCCTTCTTTCTTTCTTTTCTTTCTCTTTCTTTCTTTCTTTCTTTCTTTCTTTCTTTCTTTCTTTCTTTCTTTCTTTCTTTCTTTCTTTCTTTCTTTCTTTCTTTCTTTCTTTTCTTTCTTTCCTTCTTTCTTTCTTGCCTATCTCTCTGTCTGTCTCTCTTTCTCTGTCCCTCTCTCTTTCTCTGAATCTCAGTCTGTCTCTTTCCCTCTCCCCTTCCCCTGTTTCTCTTGATGGATGTCTCTCTCCCACCATTAGTTTCAATCTCTCCATTCATCTCTTCCTTGCTTTCCTTCAAGCCATTTTTGTGTGTGTGTGAGTGTGTGTGTGTGCATGTGCCCATGTGTGGGTTTCAATGCGCGAGTGCCCAGGTATGTCTGTGTGTGGGGCTGTGGATTTGCTGCTGGTGGTGGTGGAGTGTGTCTGGGTTTCTCTAAGCCCCTCTCACTGGGGATCAGGCTGCTGGCTCTAGTGCCGTCTCGGGGAAAATCAGGGCCATCCCCCATCCTCCAATGCCCCAGAGCCAAGGGCTACTGCTGGCATCTACAGCCATACCACCCTGAAGGCGCTCGATCTTGTCTGATCTCAGGAGCTAAGCAGGGTCGGGTCTGGTTAGTACTTGGATGGGAGACTGCCTGGGAATACTGAGTGCTACAGGCCTTCTTGCTTTCTTTCTTGTCTTTCTTTCTTTTCTACCTTCCTTTCTTCCCTTTTCTCTCTCTTCTTTCTTCCTTTCCTTCTTTCTTTCTTACTTTCTTTTCTTTCTTTCTGTGTCTCTTTCTTTCTTTCTGTCTTTCTTTCTTACTCTTTTTCTTCCAGATGGAGTCTCGCTGTGTCACCCAGGCTGGAGTGCAGTGGCGCAATTTTGTCTCAGTGCAAGCTTCAACTCTCAGGTTCAACCCATTCTGCAGCCTCAGCCTCCTGAGCAGTTGGAACTACAGGCACCCGACACCATGCCAGGCTCATGATTTGTAGTTTTAGGAGAGACTGGGTTTCGTCATGTTAGCCAGGCTGGTCTGGATATCCTGATCTCATGATCCACCTGCCTTGGCCTCCCAAAATGCTGGGATTACAGGCATGATCCACCAGTCCCAGTCTGCTGAAGGCTATTTAGGTTCCCCCCTTACCCCCTTCCCCATACTGTCGCCATGCTTCCCAAACTTCCTTGACTCTGCTCCTCCTTTATGGCCCGCCTACACCCCCGCCACAGCCGGGGACCTCCTCCTGCGGATCTGCCACCAAAGCACCACCGGGAAGCAGCATCCCACCGCTTTTGCCTCGCTTCTGACCCGCCAGGACCTCGGGAGCTGGGGGAAGGCCGCGGGCGAGCGGCTTCGGTGTCCCGATCCGAGCCCTGTGGGCCTGAGCAGGCGGTGGCTGCTGGAAGCTGGCGGGCATGGCTGGGCCGGGCTCTTGGGGCAATCAGGCGCCTCTGTTGCCATCCCCTGCCAAACAACCCTGAAAGTGCTGGATTTCATCTGATCTTGGAAGCTAAGCAGAATTGGGCCTGATTAGTACTTCAATGGGACACGGCCTGGGAATACTGGTTGCTGTAGGTTTTTGGCTTTCTTTCTTGTCTTTCATTCTATTCTACTTTCGTTTCTTCCCTCCTCTCTCTCTCTCTTCTTTTTTCTTTCTTTCTTCCTTCCTTTCTTTTGTTCTTTCTTTTTTCTTTCCTTCTTTCTTTTTTCTTTCTTTCTCTCCTTTCTTTCCTTTTATTTTTCTTTACTGTCATTATTTCTCTCTTTCTTTCTTTCCTTCTTTCTTTCTTTCTTACCTTCTGTCTGTTCTACATTCTTTCTTTTTGTTCTTTCTTTCCCTCTTTCTCTCTCTTTCTGTCTTTCTTTCTTTCCACCTTTCATTCTTTTCTTTTGTTCTTTCTGTCTTTCTTCTTTCTTTCCTTCTTTCATTCTTTCTTTATTTTCTTTCTCTCTTTCCTTCTTTGTTTAATTTTTGCTTTCTTTTCTTTCTTTCTCTCTCTTTCTTTCTTTTTTTCTTTCGTTGTTTCCTTCTTCCTTCTTTCCTTCTTTCTTTTTTTCTCTCTCTTTCATTCTCTCTTTCTTCCTTCCTTTCTTCTTTCTTTTCTTTCTTTCTCTCTTTCTTTCTGTCTTTCTTTCCTTCTTTCATTTCTTTCCCTCTTTCTTCCTTTTTTCTTTCTTTCCTTCTTTCTTTCTTTTCTTTCTCTTTCTGTCATACTTTCTTTCGTCTTTCAATTTCTTCTTTCTTTCTCTCCTTCTTTCTTTCTTACTTACTTTCTTTCTATTCTTTCTCTATTTCTTTCTTTCTTTCCTTCTTTCTTTCTTGTTTCTTTCCCTTTTTTTCCTTCCTTCCTTCCTTCCTCCCTCCCTCCCTCCCTCCCTTTCTTTCTTTCT
>NW_020260527.1:0-4059 GCF_003255815.1 Theropithecus gelada
CACGCTGAAACCCCATCTTCACTAAAAAATACAAAAAAAAAAAAAAATTAGCCGGGCATGGTGGCGGGCACCTGTAGTCCCAGCTACTCGGGAGGCTGAGGCAGGAAGATGGCGTGAACCTGGGAAGCGGAGCTTGCAGTGAGCCAAGATTGCGACACTGCACTCCAGCCTGGGTGACAGAGCAAGACTCAGTCTCAAAAAAAAAAAAGACAAGATTAGTAGTTACCAATGTATTGAAAAATCTTGACTTCTGACATCTAATAGAACTTTCTTCAATAGAAATGTTCTATCTGCACTATCCAGTGTGGTACCAGCCACATGTAGTTATTGTGCACTCAAGTGACACATGAAGAAAGAGACTCAAAGATCTGAATGGACATTTCTCAAAATCAGACATACAAGTGGCCAATGGGTATGTGAAAAAATGCTGAACATCACTATTCAGAGAAATGCAAATCAGAACCACAATGACATACCTCACACCAGTTAAAATGGCTTTTATCAAAAAGGGAATAGGGTTCCCGGCAAGGATGTGGACAAAAGGGAACCCTCCTCCGCTGTTGATGGGAATGTAAATTAGCGCAGCCACTGTGGAAAACTGGAGGTTCCTGAAAAATTAAAAATAGGACTATCATATGATCCAGCAATCCCACTGCTGGGTATATATCCAAAAGAAAAGAAATCAATATATTGAAGAGATATCTGCACTCCCATGTTTATTGCTGCACTGCTCACAATAGCCAAAA
Organism: Theropithecus gelada; assembly: GCF_003255815.1. NCBI lineage: Eukaryota > Metazoa > Chordata > Mammalia > Primates > Cercopithecidae > Theropithecus > Theropithecus gelada. Next base: position 747 of record NW_020260527.1, read on the forward strand.
TACGGAATCAACCCAAGTGCCCATCAGTGGGTAAGTGGATAAAGAAAATGTGATATATATATATACTCAATGGACTATTCCATCATTTAAAAAAATGAAATCCTATCATTTGCAGCAACATGGATGGAACTGAAGGTCACTGTTAAGTGAAATAAGCCAAGCACAGACACACAGATATCACATGTCCTCGCTCATAAGTAGGAGTTATGAATGTGGATCTCATACAGATTTGTGGTTACCAGAGGCAGGGATGGGTAGGGGCAGGGAGGGATGAAAAGAGGTCAATAAATGGGTACAAAAAATACAGGTAGATGGAAAAATAGACCTAGTGTTCGATAAGTCAGTAGAGTGACTATAGTAAACAAACATCTATTGTATATTTCAAAATAGTAGAGAATAATTGAAATGTTTCCAGCATAAAGAAAAGATAAATGTTTAAGGTGGTGGATGTTCCATTTACCCTGATTTGGTTATTATACATTATATTAATATATTAACATCAAAATACACATGTACTCCAGAAATAATGCACATCTATTATGTATCAATAAAAAATAAAACTGCCACAGTCATAAATGAAATCATATCCTTCACAATAATATTGATAGAGCTGGAGGCCATTATCCTAAGTTAACTGACTCAGAAATAAGAAACCACATACCATATTTTCTCATCTATAATTGGGAGTTAAACATGCAAGTGAATTGACTCAGAAATAAGAAACCACATACCATATTTTTCATTTATAACAGGGAGTTAAATGTACACATGGACATAAAGATGGAAACAATAGACACTGGGGACTCTAAAAGTGGGGGAGGGTGGAAAGGAGCCTAGGGTTGAAAAATTACCTATTTTACCTAGAAGCCCCACCAATATGCAATATACCTATGTAATATACAAGTAACCCTTGAATCTAAAATAAAATTGTTTAAAAAATAAAAAGACTCAAGATCTTTGCCACTCAAAACCTGGTACGGAAACAGCAGCATCGCCATCACCTGTGAGCTTGTTAGAAATGCAGACTCTGGGCCGGGCGCGGTGGCTCAAGCCTGTAATCCCAGCACTTTGGGAGGCCGAGACGGGCGGATCACGAGGTCAGGAGATCGAGACCATCCTGGCTAACACGGTGAAACCCCGTCTCTACTAAAAAATACAAAAAACTAGCCGGGCGAGGCGGCGGGCGCCTGTAGTCCCAGCTACTCGGGAGGCTGAGGCAGGAGAATGGCGTAAACCCGGGGGGCGGAGCTTGCAGTGAGCTGAGATCCGGCCACTGCACTCCAGCCCGGGCGACAGAGCCAGACTCCGTCTCAAAAAAAAAAAAAAAGAAATGCAGACTCTGTTTTAAGAGACAGAGTCTCGCTCTGTCGCCCAGTCTGGAGTGCAGTGGTGTGATCATAGCTCACTACACTTTCAAACTCCTGGTCTCAAGCAATTCCACCATCTCAGCCTCCCAAGTAGCTAGGACCACAGGCTCATGCCACCACATCTAATTTGGTTGTGTTTTTTGTTTGCTTTTGTTTTTGTTTTTTTTTTGACACAGAGTCTCGCTGTATCACCCAGGCTAGAAGTGGTACCATATTGGCTCACCTTAACCTCTGCCTCCTAGGTTCAAGCATTTCTCATGCCTCAGCCTCCCGAGTAGCTGGAATTACAGGCATGTGCCACCATGCCCGGCTAATTTGTGTATTGTAGTAGAGATGGGGTTTCACCATGTTGGCCAGGTTGGTTTTGAACTCCTGACCTGAAGTAATCTGCCCACCTCAGCCACCCAAAGTGCTGGGATTACAGGCATGAGCCACCACACCTGGCCTAATTTTTTTTTTTTTTTTTTTTTTAGAGACAGGGTCTCACTATGTTGTCCAGGTTGGTCTCAAACTCCTGGAGTCAAGCAATCCTCCCAGCTTGGCCTCTCAAACTCTAGGACTGCAGGTGTGAGCCACTGTGCCTGGTCCAGAAATGCATACTCTTGATCCTACTGCAAACCTGCTGAATCAGAATCCGTACTTTTTATAGTGTATTAACATAAACTACATATTTAAAGTTTTCATAAGTGTTGACATCTATATCTGTAAAACCATCATCACAATCAAGCTAATGAATACGTCCATCACTACCAAGAGTTTCCTTATAGCCCTTTGCCATCCATTCTCTTACCCCCACATCACACCAATCTCCAGGAAAGCACTGATCAGTCACCTTTCTGTTACTGCAGACCAATTAGTAAATTGGCAACAGAAACAGTAAGTTGATAACAAAGAAATTTACAATTTTCTAGAATTTTACATAAATATATGATGTAGCATTATACTTCTGCATGGCTTCTTTCACTCAGAATAATTCTTTTGAGACTCACACATGTTCTGTGTATCAATAGTTTATTCCTTTTTATTGTCAAGTAATATTCCATTATATGAACACGCTGAGTGTGTTCATCCATTCACCTGTTCATGGTCATTGGGTTGTTTATAGTTTTTGACTCTTACAAATAAAACGCAATTATGAACATTCATGTATAAATGTTCATATGGACACATGCTTTTTCATTACTCTTAGTTAGAAACCTTGGAGTGGAATAGCTAGTCCATATAGCATAGATGCAAATTTAACTTTTAAGAAACTCACTGGCAGCCAGGCATGGTGGCTCACACCTGTAATTCCAGCACTTTGGGAGGCCGAGGTGGGTAGATCATCTGAGGTCAGGAGTTCAAGATCAGCCTGGCCAACATGGTGAAACCCCGTCTTTACAGAAATATAAAAATTAGCCAGGCATGATGGTGGGTGTCTGTAATCCCAGCCACTTGGGAGGGTGAGGCGGGAGAGTCACTTGAACCCAGGAGATGGAGGTTGCAGTGAACCAAGATCATACCATTACACTCTAGCCTGGGTGACAGAGTGAGACTCCATCTCAGAAAAAAAAAAAAAAAATCACTGGCTTGTCCAAAGGTAGTACATTATCTCAATTGATTGTTCTTTTTCAGTTACAGATCAAACTCCTTGTTCTACTCTTTCCCTTTTCTCACTACTACACTTGACTAGTCTAAAAAAGAAAAAGAAAAAGAAGAAAGGAAAAAAGAAAGAAAGGAGAAAGAAAAAGAAAGAAGAGAGAGAAAGAAAGAAAAAGAAAGAAGAAAGAAAGAAAAGAAAAAGAGAGAGAAAGAAAAGGAAAGAAAGAGAGAAGGAGAAAGAGACAGAGAGAGAAAGAAAAGAGAAAGAAAGAAAAGAGAGAAAGAAAGGGAAAAAGAAAGAAAGGAGAGAAAGAAAGAAAGGAAGGAAGGAAGGAAGGAAGGAAGGAAGGAAGGAAGGAAGGAAG
>NW_020260528.1:0-4058 GCF_003255815.1 Theropithecus gelada
TCCCTTTGAAGACTATAGGGCCAAAGGAAATATCCTCCGATAACAATGAGAAAGAAGCTTTCTGAGAAACTTCTTTGTGTCCTGTGAAATCATCTCACAGAGTCGCAGCATTCCATTCAAGAAGCCTTTCGCTAAGACAGTTCTTGTGGAATAGGCAAAGTGATATTTGGAAGCCCATAGAGGGCTATGGTGAAAAAGGAAATATCCTCAGATGAAATCAGGAAAGAAGCTTTCTGAGAAACTGCTCTGTGATGTGTGACTTCCACTCACAGAGTTACATCTGTATTTCGTGGATCTCCTTGCTAGCCTTATTTCTGTGGAATCTGAGAACACATATTTCGGAACGCTTTGAATACTATAGGGCCAAAGAAAATATCCTCCGATAACAAAGATAAAGAAGCTTTCTGAGAAACTTCTTTGTGTTCTGTGAAATCATCTCACAGAGTTACAGCATTTCCCTCCAGAAACCTTTCGCTAAGACAGTTCTGGTGGAATTGGCAAAGTGATATTTGGAAGCCCGTAGAGGGCTATGGTGAAAAAGGAAATATCCTGAGATGAAATCTGGAAAGAAGCTTTCTGAGAAACTGATTAGTGTTCTCTTAATTCATCTCACAGTGTTATATCTATATTGCGTGGATCTCATTGCTAGCCTTATTTCTGTGGAATCTGAGAACAGATATTTCGCATCCCTTTGAAGAGTATAGGGCCAAAGGAAATATCCTCCGATAACAAAGAGAAAGAAGCTCTCTGAGAAACATCTTTGTGTTCTGTGAAATCATCTCACAGAGTTACAGCTTTCCCCACAAGAAGCCTTTCGCTAAGACACTTCTTGTGGAATTGGCAAAGTGATATTTGGAAGCCCATAGAGGGCTACGGTGAAAAAGGAAATATCCTCAGATGAAATCTGGAAAGAAGTTTTCTGAGAAACTGCTCTGTGATGTGTGACTTCCACTCACAGAGTTACATCTGTATTTCGTGGATCTGTTTCCTAGCCTTATTTCTGTGGAATCTGAGAACAGATATTTCGGATCCCATTGAAGACTATAGGGCCAAAGGAAATATCTTCCGATAACAATGAGAAAGAAGCTTTCTGAGAAACTTCTTTGTGTTCTGTGTAGTCATCTCACAGAGTTGCAGCATTCCACTCAAGAAGCCTTTCGCTAAAACAGTTTTGTGGTATTGACAAAGTGATATTTGGAATCCCATACAGGGCTATGTTGAAAAAGGAAATATCCTCAGGTGAAATTTGGAAAGAAGCTTTCTGAGAAACTGCTCTGAGATGTGTGACTTCCACTCACAGTGTTACATCTGTATTTCCTGGATCTCTTTGCTAACCTTATTTCAGTGGAATCTGAGAACAGATATTTCGGATCCCTTTGAATACTATAGGGCCAAAGGAAATATCCTCCGATAACAAAGAGAAAGAAGCTTTCTGAGAAACTCCTTTGTGTTCTGTGAAATCATCTCACAGAGATAGAGCTTTCCCCTCAAGAAGCCTTTCGCTAAGACAGTTCTTGTGGAATTGGCAAAGTGATATTTGGAAGCCCGTAGAGGACTACTGTGAAAAAAGAAATATCCTCAGATGAAATCGGGAAAGAAGATTTCTGAGAAACTGCTTATTGTTCTCTTAATTCATCACACAGAGTTATAACTGTATTTCGTGGATGTCTTTGATAGCCTTATTTCTGTGGAATCTGAGAAGAGATATTTCGAATCCCTTTGAAGAGTATAGGGCCAAAGGAAATATCCTCCAATAACAAACAGAAAGAAGCTTTCTGAGAAACACCTTTGTTTTATGTGAAATCATCTCACAGAGTTACAGCTTTCCCCTCAAGAAGCCTTTCGCTAAGACAATTCTTGTGGAATTGGCAAAGTGATATTTGGAAGCCCATAGAGGGCTATGGTGAAAAAGGAAATATCCTCAGATGAAATCTGAAAAGAAGCTTTCTGAGAAACAGCTCTGTGATGTGTGACTTCCACTCACAGAGCTACATCTGTATTTCGTGGATCTCTTTTCTAGCCTTATTTTTGTTGACCTTTGAAGACTATAGGGCCAAAGGAAATATCCTCCGTTATCAAAGAGAAAGAAGCTTCCTGAGAAATTTCTTTGTGTTTTGTGAAATCATCTCACAGAGTTACAGCTTTCCCCTCAAGAAGCCTTTCGCTAAGACAGTTCTTCTAGACTTGGTAGAGTGATATTTGGAAGCCCATAGAGGGCTATGGTGAAAAAGGAAATATCCTCAGATGAAATCGTGAAAGAAGATTTCTGAGAAACTGCTTAGTGTTCTGTTAATTCATCTCACAGAGTTACATATGCATTTCGTGGATCTCTTTGATAGAATTATTTCTGTGGAATCTGAGAACAGATATTTCGGATCCCCTTGAAGACGATAGGGCCAAAGGAAATATCCTCCGATAACAAAGAGAAAGAAGCTTTCTGAGAAACTTCTTTGTGTTCTGTGAAATCATCTCACAGAGTTACAGCTTTCCCCTCAACAAGCCTTTCGCTAAGACTCTTCTTGTGGAATTGGCAAAGTGATATGTGGAAGCCCATAGTGGGCTACGGTGAAAAAGGAAATATCCTCAGATGAAATCTGGAAAGAAGCTTTCTGAGAAACTGCTCTGTGATGTCTGACTTCCACTCACAGAGTTACATCCGTATTTCGTGGATCTCTTTGCTAGCCTTATTTCTGTGGAATCTGAGAACAAATATTTCGGATCCCTTTGAAGACTATATGGCCAAAGGAAATATCCTCCGATAACAAAGAGAAAGAAGCTTTTTGACAAACTTCTTTGTGTTCTGTGAAATCATCTCACAGAGTTACAGCTTTCCCCTCAAGAAGACTTTCGCTACGACAGTTCTTGTGGAATTCGCAAAGTGATCTTTGGAAGCCCATAGAGGGCTATGGTGAAAAAGGAAATATCCTCAGATGAAATCTGGAAAGAAGCTTTCTGAGAAACTGCTTAGTGTTCTGTTAATTCATCTGACAGAGTTACATCTGTATTTCGTGGATCCCCTTGCTAGCCTTATTTCTGTGAAATCTGAGAACAGATATTTCGGATCCCCTTGAAGACTATAGGGCCAAAGGAAATATCCTCCGATAACAAAGAGAAAGAAGCTTTCTGAGAAACTTCTTGGTGTTCTCTGAAATCATCTCACAGAGTTACAGATTTCCCCTCAACGAGCCTTTCGCTAAGACAGTTCTTGTGGAATTGGCAAAGTAATATGTGGAAGCCCATAGAGGGCTATGGTGAAAAAGGAAATATCCTCAGATGAAATCTGGAAAGAAGCTTTCTGAGAAACTGCTCTGTGATGTGTGACTTCCACTCACAGAGTTACATCCGTATTTCGTGGATCTCTTTGCTAGCCTTATTTCTGTGGAATCTGAGAACAGATATTTCGGATGTCTTTGAAGACTATAGGGCCAAAGGAAATATCCTCCGATAACAAAGAGAAAGAAGCTTTCTGAGAAACTCTTTTGTGTTCTGTGAAATCATCTCACGGAGTTACAGCTTTCCCCTCAAGAAGCCTTTCGCTAAGACAGTTCTTGTGGAATTGGCAAAGTGATATTTGGAAGCCCATAGAGGGCTATGGTGAAAAAGGAAATATCCTCAGATGAAATCGGGAAACAAGATTTCTGAGAAACTGCTTATTGTTCTCTTAATTCATCACACAGAGTTATATCTGTATTTCGTGGATGTCTTTGATAGCCTTATTTCTGTGGAATCTGAGAAGAGATATTTCGAATCCCTTTGAAGAGTATAGGGCCAAAGGAAATATCCTCCAATAACAAAGAGACAAAAGCTGTCTGAGAAACTGCTCTGTGATGTGTGACTTCCACTAACAGACTTACATCTGCACATCGTGGATCTCTTTGCTAACCTTATTTCTGTGGAATCTGAAAACAGATATTTCGGATCCCTTTGAAGACTATAACGCCAAAGGAAATATCCTCCGTTAACAAAGAGAAAGAAGCTGTCTGAGAAACTTCTTTGGGTTCTGTGAAATCATCTCACAGAGTTACAGCTTTCCCGTCAAGAAGCCTTTCGCTAAGACA
>NW_020260529.1:0-4057 GCF_003255815.1 Theropithecus gelada
TCGTCATTTACATCAGGTATAACTCCCAATGCAATCCCTCCCCCCTCCCCCCTCCCCATGATAGGCCCCGGTGTGTGATGTTCCCCTTCCCGAGTCCAAGTGATCTCATTGTTCAGTTCCCACCTATGAGTGAGAACATGCGGTGTTTGGTTTTCTGTTCTTGTGATAGTTTGCTAAGAATGATGGATTCCAGCTGCATCCATGTCCCTACAAAGGACACAAACTCATCCTTTTTTATGGCTGCATAGTATTCCATGGTGTATATATGCCACATTTTCTTAATCCAGTCTGTCACTGATGGACATTTGGGTTGATTCCAAGTCTTTGCTATTGTGAATAGTGCTGCAATAAACATACGTGTACATGTGTCTTTATAGCAGCATAATTTATAATCCTTTGGGTATATTTTTTGTATAAGAAGAGCTATGCCAAGCGCTAAAAGGCACAGCAGTTGAAAACCTTGCTAACTTTGTCTCTTAACAGTCTTTCATAGCATTGCTTATCTGATACGGTGTCTAACATTAAAAGTTCTTTGACCATACACAGAGTATGGAATGTCCATATTCCAGGCAGTGGAGAAAAAAAATGCTTGTGCACCCTGCAAACTTCTCTATCTGAAATGGGAGGACAGACTAATATCTGGGCCAGCTGTTTTTCAGCCTTGCTTGATCAAACATAGCAATTACGTGAAATTGGGGTAATGAGGCTGCTGCCAGCCAACCGTGGCATATTTTATTACATCTAGTTTTCAAAGAAAGTAGAATTAATATATCAAAGCAAATGAGTGTTTGAATGTGGCTTTATTTTTTTCTTATTTAAGAAGTTATTTTGGTCTTTTAGTCTCCTGTGATCTTTATTCTGAGCTACTGTCTACATTATAAGCCCTGTCTCAGAAATTGTGCCCACACTTTGTATAGGAGATACTGTTTCCTACTTTGAAGCCTCTATGAAAACAGTGAAGACCTGAGTAATGATAAGTTCATGCTGACTCTCAGTGTCACACAGGTTAAAAACAAGTTATCTTCAAGCCTGTGATTTTACCATTTACATTTCACTCTTTGGCATCTGTCAATGAATGTTTTCTTTCCAAACCAGAGAGGTAAAAAACAAAATTCCTAAATTCCTTTTAAAAGATAAATTACCCCTTGTATTCAGTCTCACCAAAACTACAATGTTTGGCTTCTATTTGTTACCTGAAGAAGGTAATTCCCTGGTATTTTCACCCTATCATTTAGCTGAAGCATTCGCACTTATGCACCGTATAGATAAAGCAATTTCCTACAGAATTCAGGCAAAAGATGTTTTCTTTTACCTGAATTTCATCAGATGAGTGCTTTGGACTATGGGTTTTGAGGATATTACCACAAAATCATTTTCTAAACCATCTTATGTTCTGTTGAAATGTACTTAAAATGTTATATTCTGTGGAAGCTTACAATCTCTTGAGGGGAGGTAACAATCAGAGCAGTCTAATTCTATATAATTTGATCAAGGGATTAACTACTTGTATCTTAAATTCTAGATAATTGAATGGAAAGGAAAACTTGCAACCATTTAGAAGTCAGCTGGTGGGGAAACCACTGATGGAGAAATTACAGAGTGAGGAGAGGTTTTCATGAGTAGAAACAGCTGCAATGCCTTTTTAACAGCAGAACTGAATAATGCCCGGAAAAGTTTCATGATATGCAATGTGAGGCATTATTTCTAATATTCTGAAATATATCCTGTGGTTTGACTATTTGTGCAGAACCACATAGTAGTACAGTAAATGAATGGAGCATTAGAAAGGGAAATATAAATTTTGAAAGTAATTTCTAAAGCTTACAGGTTACATGTTATTTGTCAGGGACTATTGTGATCATTTTACATATGCATGTTTTAGTTCATTTAATTCCCACAATACTCTTTTATATTTATTTATTTATTTATTTATTTATTTATTTTGGGTGGGGGGACGGAGTCTCGCTCTGTCACCCAGGCTGGAGTGCAGTGAGGTGATACGCGCTGACTGCAACCTCCGCCTCCTGGGTTCAAGCGATTCTTCTGCCTCAGCCTCCCGAGGAGCCGGGACTACAGGCGCGAGCACCACCACTCCCAGCTAATTTTTGCATTTTTAATACAGACGAGGTTTCACCATATTGGCCAGGCTGGTCTCGAATTTCTGACCTCGTGATCCGCCCGCCTCGGCCTCCCAAAGTGCTAGGATTACAGGCTTGAGCCACCGCGCCCGGCCCCACAATACTCTTATAAAATAATTTTATGCTCGGTTGCAGTGGCTCACACCTGTAGTCTCAGAACTTTGTGAGGCCGAGGTGGGCAGATCGCTTGAGCTCAGGAGTTCGAAACCAGCCTGGGCAACATGGCAAAATCCCATCTGTACTAAAAAAAAACAAAAACTACCCAGGCATGGTGGTATGACCTTGTAGTCCCAGCTACCAAGGAGGCTGAGGTGGGAAGATCACTGGAGCCCGGGAAGTTGAGTCTGTCGTGAGCCATGATAGCACCAGTGCACTCCAGCCTTAGGCGACAGTGAGACCCTGTCTCAAAAATAACAACAATAACAATTTCGATTGTTACCTCAATTTATTTCATTTTTTAAAATTTCACATATGATGTACACACAGAAAAATGAGTTTGGACAAACACAAGATATAGAACAGAACAATTCATCATCCCAAAAAATAACTTCATGCCTCGTCCCTGAACCACCATCTCCAGCGATAACCGTCTTTCTAATTTCTATCATCGGACTTTAGTTTACTGTTAGAGAAGTACATGTAAATGAAATGATACAGTTTGAACTGTTTCATGTCTGGCTTCTTTTGCCTTAATTGGCGTTTTGTTTTGTTTTGTTTTGCTTTTTGAGATGGAGTCTCGCACTGTTGCCCAGACTGGAGTACAGTGGCGCAATCTCAGCTCATTGCAACCTCCACCTCCCGGGTTCAAGTGATTCTTCTGCCTCAGCCTCCCGAGTAGTTGGGACTACAGGCGCACACCACCATGCCTGGCTAATTTTTGTATTTTTTTTGGTAGAGATGGGATTAATATTTTTAAGATTCACCCATGTTAGAGCATACATCAACAGTAAACTGTTTTATGAATATACCACAATTTATTTTCCCATTTTCCAAATTGAACATTTGTGTTATTTCCAGTTTTGAGCTATTATGAACAAAACTGCTGCCAATACTCTGATACAAATCTTTTTTTGGACATATGATTTCATTTCTCTTGTTCTAGGATTAGAATTATTATGACATAGTTTAGGTGTTTATCTGGTACCATATCAAATTGTGAGACATTTTCCCCAAAGAGTTGTATCATTTAACATTTCCATCAAGTATGTATGAGAATTCCAGTTGCTCCATATCTTCATCAATACTTGGTTTTGTGACCTTTTTTAAATTAATTCATTCTTAAGGGTTTGTTGTGATATCTCATTTTTTCTTTGAATTTATATTTTCTTTATGATTAGTGATATTGATTATATTTTAATTTGCTCACTAACCACTGGTATTCTTTCATTGTTAAGGGTCTATTAAAGTCCTTTGTCTATTTTTTATTGAGGCTGTTTGTGTTATTATTATTGAATGCTAAGGCTTATTTGTATATTGCAGATACAAGTCCTTTGTCAGAGATATGTAATGTGAATATTTTCTTTCTGTATGTGGTTCAGCTATTCATTACATTAGTGGAGTATTTGAATGAGCACAAGTGTTTTATTTCAATGAGGCCAAATTTGTCTCCTTTTTTCTTTAAGGGTGAATATTTTCAGTGTTCTGCATCCAAAAATTTTTCTTACACTGAGGTAATGAAGATATACTCCCATGTTATGTTTTATTTTAGAAACTTCATAGATTGAACTTTTATGTCTTGTTTATTATCCAATTCAATTGATGTTTTTTAATGTACGGTTTCAGGTAGCTGTCAAAGTTCTTTTTTTGCATATTGATATTCAGTTCTAGCATCATTTAGGGAAAAAAGGGTTTTCATCCATTAAATTGCTTTCGGGGGGGCGGAGCAAGATGGCCGAATAGGAGCAGCTCCAGTCTTCAAC
>NW_020260530.1:0-4057 GCF_003255815.1 Theropithecus gelada
AATTGGCCTGTGGTCATCACTGTGTTTTTGAGTCAATATTCCTAGAGAATTTCTATTTATTTTGTGTTTGAAAAGGATAAAGAAAAGGCTGTGGTTGGGATGACTAAGGCAGCCTCTTGGGTGGGAGTCTGTTCTAAATCCTCTATATGTTGCTTTTTCTTTTCTTCCCAGCAGATTTGACCTGCTGGTTAGTTTTTTATTTAAAGGCTGAGCCACTAATGAGTAATTTGGATACCAACTTCTACAGTAGCCTGTTAACCCTGATAACCCTCTTGTCTTTTTATTTGGGAAGGGTAAATGTCATGATGGTAGAGATTCTCTCAGGGATTAGTAGTAGCCCTCTCAGGGAAATCATATGTCCTAAGTACTTAACTAGAGGGCGGCGAAACTGCAGTTTGTCTTTGGACACTTTGTGTCCCTTCAAAGCAAGCTGTTGTAACAGGTGGACAGCATCTTCTCTGCATTTTGGCAGAAAGGATGAACACAACAACACATAGTCCACATATGGAATTGGGATAGATCCACTGGGATATTCAAAATATGCCCATAATATTTGACAAAATTAGGCAGGACTCTCTGAGTAGCCCAGGGGCCAGACTGTCCATGTATATTGGCAATTTGACAAGTGAATGCTAAACAATATTGACTGTTTCTTCTACAGGTATGCTGGAGAAAGCACTGTGTAAGTCAATGACAGTGATGGGAATATCAGACAGCAAGGTATGGTGGTTAGGAGCAACAGGATGTCTAAGAATTCTTATTTTATTTGTGCTCTTAGGTCTTGAACAATTCTCCAGCCTTTTCTGTTTAGCTTTTTATACTGGGAGGATTAGTGTATTGCAAGATTAGTGGAAGGTGTTAGGAGTCCTTTGTCTAAATAGTCCTGAAAGACTGGTTTAATTCCTAGTAAGACTCCAGGTCTAAGGAGACATTGTTTAAAGTTTGGCAGAGGTTTAAAATTATCTCTGTTTACAAGGAGGGAAGTGCTAACTTAATTCTTCCCATATCTGAGCAAGAGCTTACCCATAATGAATCTGGTATTTTGAGGCCAGGTGAGGTGGTTCACACCTGTAGGCAGGAGGATTGCTTGAGCCCAGGAGTTTGAGACCAACCTGAGCAACATAGTGAGCCCCTGTCTCTACAATAAATTACAACAATAATTAGCTGGAAGTCCCAGCTTCTTGGGAGGCTGAGGTAGGAGGATCACTTGAGCCCAGGAATTTGTGGCTGCAGTGAGCTATGATTGTAGCACTGCACTCTAGACTGGGTGACAAAGAGGGACTCTATCTCTTTTTTAAAAATGTGGTATTTCAATAAGAAAGGCTCTAATTCTCCCTGTTTGAAATATTTTTTTTTCCACTTCCAACTTTTTTTTAGGTTCAGACTGAACATGTTCAGGTTTGTTACATGTGTAAATTACATGTCACAATTACAAATGATTTCATACTGAGGTAATAAGCATAGTACGCAATAGCTAGTTTTTCAATCTTCACCTTCCTCCCACCCTTCAGCTTCTAGTAGGCCCTGATGTCTGTTGTTCCCTGCATAGTGTCCATAGGTACTCAAGGTCAAGTTCCCACTTATAAATGAGAACATGTGGTATTTCATTCTCTGTTTCTGCATTAATTCACTTAGGATAATTAACTCCAGCTGCTGCATCCATGTTGCTACGAAGGACATGATTTCATTATTTTTCATGACTGCATAGTGTTCCACAGTGTATATATACCACATTTTCTTTATCCACTCTTCTGCTGATGAGTATCTAGGTTGGATCCTTGCTTTTGCTATTTTGAATAGTGCTGTAGTGAACATATGAGTGCATGTGTCTTTTGGTAGAACAATTTATATTCCTTTGGGAAGAAAGGAATATAAATACTGGGATTCCTGTGTCAAGTGGTAGTTCTATTTCGAGTTCTTTGAGAAATCTCCAAATTGCTTTCCATAGTGGCTGAACTACATTACCTTTCTACAGTGAGCCCCGAATATCTAAGACAGGTCTCAGTCAATTTGGAAAGTTAAGGATGCACCTGTGACACAGCCCCAGGAAGTCCTGATGACATGCGTCCAAGGTAGTTAGGGGTACAGTTTGCTTTTATACATTTTAGGGAGACATGAGACATCAATCAATATGTGAAAGATGTACATTGGTTCAGTCTGGTAAGGCAGGACAACTCGAAGTGGGGGCTTCCACTAGGTTAGAGGTAGATAAGTGACAAAATTTTGCATTCTTTTGAGTCCTTGATAAACCTTCCACTGAATATACAACTTAGTCTGGCTCAGTGAATCTTCATTTTTACATAAACATTAGAAAGGAGGAAGCAATCAGACATTCATTTGTCTCACATGCGCCTCAGAGGGATGCCTTTGAATAGAATGGGAGGCAAGTTTGCCCTAAGCAGTTCCCAGCTTGACTTTTTCCTCTAGCTTCATGATTTTGGGATCCCAAGATTTATTTTCCTTTCACACTACTAACAGTACATAAGTGTTCTGTTTTCTCTGCAGCCTCACCAACATCTGTTGTTTTTTTGACTTTTTAAGGATAGCCATTCTGACTGGTTTGAGATGGTATCTCTCTGTGGTTTGGATTTGCATTGCTTTAATGGTTAGTGGTGTTGAACATTTCTTCATATGCTTGTTGGCTACACATATGTCTTCACTTGAGAAGTGTCTGTTCGTGTTGTTTGCCCATTTTTTAATAAGGTTGTTTGGTTTTTGCTTGCTGATTTATTTAAGCTCTTTGTAGATTCTTGATATCAGACCTTTCTCACACGCTGATATGGTTTGGCTTTGTGTCGTCAACCAAATCTCATCTCAAATGGTAATCCTCATGTGACAAGGGATGGACCTGGTGGAAGATAACTGGGTCATGGGGGTGGTTTCCCCCATGCTGTCCTCATGTTCTCATGATAGTGAGTGAGTATTCATGAGATCTGATGGTTTTATCAATGTGTAGTGGTTCCTCCTTCATTCTCTCTATCTCTCTGTCTCTCATCTGCTGCCATGTGTCACATGCCTGCTTCCACTTCCACCATGATTGCAAGTTTCCTGAGTCCCTGACCCTAACTACACAGAACTGTGAGTCAATTAAACCTCTTTTCTTTACAAATTACTCACTTTCAGGCAGTTCTTTATAGCAGTGTGAAAACAGACTAATATGGTAAATTGGTACCAGGAGTGGGGAACTGCTAAAAAGATAACTCGAAATCTGGAAGCAACTTTGGAACTGGGTTCCTCCAGGCAGAAGTTGGAATAGTTTTGAGCACTTGAAAGAAGACAAGAAGATGTGGGAAAGTTTGGAACTTCCAGAGACTTGTTGAGTGGTTTTGACCAAAATGCTGATAGTGACATGAACGTCCAAGCTAAGATTTTCTTTGGTGGTGAGGGCTAAACTCTGATATTTTTTATCTTGCCCAAATTGCTATCTAAGGAGTCTGGGGAGTCATGCTCTACAAATCATAAATTCTCATCAGATGGGTTTTATTTAAACCTATATATCATGATTTATTTTCCAAACTGACTCTGGCATAACATTATGAGACAAATAAGAAAATCAAAATATTTTTACCCCAAAACATGTTTCTTTGCCCTAGTCTGAGATGGCCCTGCAGGCCTGGCATGGTGGCTCATGCCTGTAATCACAGCACTTTGGGAGGCTGAGGCAGGAGGATCACCTGAGGTCGTGAGTTTGAGACCAGCCTGACCAGCATGGAGAAACCCTGTGTCTACTAAAAACACAAAATTAGCCAGGTGTGGTGGCACATGCCTGTAATCCTAGCTACTCAGGAGGCTGAGGCAGGAGAACTGCTTGAACCCAGGAGGTGGAGGTTGCAGTGAGCTGAGATCATGCCATTGTACTCCAACCTGGACAACAAGAGGAAAACTCCACCAGAAAGAAAGAAAGAAAAAGAGAGAGAGAGAAAGAAAGAAAGAAAAAGAGAGAGAGAGAAAGAAAGGGAGAAAGAGAGAAAGAAAGAAAGAGAGAGAAAGAAAGAAAGGGAGAAAGAGAGAGAAAGAAAGAAAGAAAGAAAGAAAGAAAGAAAGAAAGAAAGAAAGA
>NW_020260531.1:0-4057 GCF_003255815.1 Theropithecus gelada
TTTCACAGAACACAAAGAAGTTTCTCAGAAAGCTTCTTTCTCTTTGTGATCGGAGGATATTTCCTTTGGCCCTATAGTCTTCAAAGGGATCCGAAATATCTGTTCTCAGATTCCAAAGAAATAAGGCTAGCAAGAAGATCCAAGAAATACAGGTGTAACTCTGTGAGTGGAAGTCACACATCAGAGAGCAGTTTCTCAGAAAGCTTCTTTCCACATTTCATCTGAGCATATTTCCTTTTTCACCATAGCGCTCTATGGGCTTCCAAATATCACTATGCCAATTCCACAAGAACTGTCTTAACGAAAGGCTTTCTTACGGGAAAGCTGTAACTCTGTGAGATGATTTCACAAAACACAATGAAGTTTCTCAGAAAGCTTCTTTCTCTTTGTTATCGGAGGACATTTCCTTTGGCCCTATAATCTTCAAAGGGTTCCGAAGTATCTGTTCTCAGATTCCACAGAAATAAGCCTAGCAAAGAGATCCACGAAATACAGATGTAACTCTTTGAGTGGAAGTCACACATCACAGAGCAGTTTCTCAGAAAGCTTCTTTCCAGATTTCATCTGAGGATATTTCCTTCTTCACCATAGCCGTCTATGGGCTTCCAAATATCACTACGCCAATTCCACAAGAATTGTCTAAGCGAAACGCTTCTTGACGGGAAAGATGTAACTCTGTGAGATGATTTCACAGAACACAAAGAAGTTTCTCAGAAACATTCTTTCTCTTTGTTATCGGAGGATATTTCCTTTGGCCCTATAGTCTTCAAAGGGATCCGAAATATCTCTTCTCAGATTCCACAGAAATAAGGCTAGCAAAGAGATCCACGAAATACAGATGTAACTCTTTGAGTGGAAGTCACACNGAGGGGAAAGATGTAACTCTGTGAGATGATTTCACAGAACACAAAGAAGTTTCTCAGAAACATTCTTTCTCTTTGTTATCGGAGGATATTTCCTTTGGCCCTATAGTCTTCAAAGGGATCCGAAATATCTCTTCTCAGATTCCACAGAAATAAGGCTAGCAAAGAGATCCACGAAATACAGATGTAACTCTTTGAGTGGAAGTCACACATCACAGAGCAGTTTCTCAGAAATCTTCTTTCCAGATTTCATCTGAGGATATTTCCTTTTTCACCATACCCCTCTATGGGCTTCCAAATATCACTTTGCCAATTGCACAAGAAGTGTCTAAACGAAAGGCTTCTTGACGGGAAAGCTGTAACTCTTTGAGATGATTTCACAGAACCCAAAGGAGTTTCTCAGAAAGCTTCTTTCTGTTTGTTATCGGAGGATATTTCCTTTGGCCCTTTGGTTTTTAAAAGGATCCGATTATCTGTTCTCAGATTCCACAGAAAGAAGGCTAGCAAAGAGATCCACGAAATACAGACGTAACTCTTTGAGTGGAATTCACACATCACAGAGCAGTTTCTCAGAAAGCTTCTTTCCAGATTTCATCTGAGGATATTTCCTTTTTCAACATAGCCCTCTAAGGGCTTCCAAATATCAATTTGCCAATTCCACAAGAACTGTCTTAGCGAAAAGCTTCTTGAGGGGAAAGCTGTAACTCTGCTTAGATGATTTCACAGAACACAAAGAAGTTTCTCAGAACGCTTCTTTCTGTTTGTTATCGGAGGATATTTCCTTTGGCCCTATAGTCTTCAAAGGGATCCGAAATATCTGTTCTCAGATTCCACAGAAATAAGGCTAGCAAAGAGATCCACGAAATACAGATGTCACTCTGTGAGTGGAAGTCACACATCACAGAGCAGTTTCTCTGAAAGCTTCTTTCCAGATTTCATCTGAGCATATTTCCTTTTTCACCATGGCCCTCCATGGGCTTCCAAATATCACTTTGCCAATTCCACAAGAACTGTCTTAGCGAAAGGCTTCTGGACGGGAAAGCGGTAACTCTGTGAGATGATTTCACAGAACACAAACAAGTTTCTCAGAAAGCTTCTTTCTCTTTGTTATCGGAGGATGTCACCTTAGGCTCTATAGTCTTCAAAAGGATCTCAAATATCTCTTCTCAGATTCCACAGAAATAAGGCTAGCAAAGAGATCCACAAAATACAGATGTAACTCTGTGAGATGAATTAGCACAACACTAAGCAGTTTGTCAGAAAGCTTATTTCCAGATTTCATCTGAGGATATTTCCTTTTTCACCATAGCCCTCTATGGGCTTCCAAATATCACTTTGCCAATTCCACAAGAACTGTCTTAGCGAAAGGCTTCCTGATGGGAAAGCTGTAACTGTGTGAGATGACTTCACAGAACACAAAGAAGTCTCTCAGAAAGCTTCTTTCTCTTTGTTATCAGAGGATATTTAGTTTGGCCCTATAGTCTTCAAAGGGAAACGAAGTATCTGTTCTCAGATTCCACAGAAATAAGGGTAGCAAAGAGATCCACGAAATACAGATGTAACTCTGTGAGATGAATTAACAGAACACTAAGCAGTTTCTCCGAAAGCTTCTTTCCAGATTTAATCTGAGAATATTTCCTTTTTCACCAAAGCCATCTATGGGCTTCCAAATATCACTTTGCCAATTCCCCGAGAACTGTCTTAGCAAAAGGCTTCTTGACGGGAAAGCTGTAACTCTGTGAGATGATTTCAGAGAACACAAAGTAGTTTCTCAGAAAGCTTCATTCTCTTTGGTATCGGAGAATATTTCCTTTGGCCGAATGGTGTTCAAAGGGATCCGAAATATGTGTTCTCAGGCTCCACAGAAATAAGGCTAGCAAAGAGATCCACGAAATACAGATGTTACTCTGTGAGTGGAAGTCACACATCACAGAGCATTTTCTCAGAAGGCTTCTTTTCAGATTTCATGTGAGGATATTTCCTTTTTCAATATAGCCCTCTATGGGCTTCCAAATATCACTTTGCCAATTCCACAAGAACAGTCTTAGCGAAAGTCTTCTTGACCGGAAAACTGTAACTCCGTGAGATGATTTCAGAGAACACAAAGAAGTTTCTCAGAAAGCTTCTTTCTCTTTGTTATCGGAGGACATTTCCTTTGGCCCTATAGTCTTCAAAGGGATCCGGAGTGTCTGTTCTCAGATTCCACAGAAAGAAGGCTAGCAAAGAGATCCACGTAATACAGATGTAACTCTGTGAGATGAATTAACAGAACACTAAGCAGTTTCTGAGAAAGCTTCTTTCCAGATTTCATCTGAGGATATTTCCTTTTTCACCATAGCCCTCTAAGGGCTTCCAAATATCACTTTGCCAATTCCCCGAGAACTGTCTTAGCAAAAGGCTTCTTGACGGGAAAGCTGTAACTCTGTGAGATGATTTCAGAGAACACAAAGAAGTTTCTCAGAAAGCTTCTTTCTCTTTGTTATCGGAGGATATTTCCTATGGCACTATGGTCTTCAAAGGGATCCAAAATATCTGTTCTCAGATTCCACAGAAATAAGGCTAGCAAAGACATCCACGAAATAGAGATGTAACTCTGTCAGATGAATTAACAGAACACTAAGCAGTTTCTCAGAAAGCGTCTTTCCAGATTTCATGTGAGGATATTTCCTTTTTCACCATAGCCCTCTATGGGCTTCCAAATATCACTTGGCCAATTCCACAAGAACTCAATTAGCGAAAGGCTTCTTGACGGCAAAGCTGTAACTCTGTGAGATGGTTTCACAGAACACAAAGAAGTTTCTCAGAAAGTTTCTTTCTCTTTGTTATCGGAGGATATTTTCTTTGGCCCTATAGTCTTCAAAGGGATGGTAATATCTGTTCTCAGATTCCACAGAAATAAGGCCAGCAAAGAGATCCACGAAATACAGATGTAACTCTGTGAGTGGAAGTGAAACATCACAGAGCAGTTTCTCAGAAAGCTTCTTTACAGATTTCATCTGAGGATATTTCCTTTTTCACCATAGCCCTCTATGGGCTTCCAAGTATCACTTTACCAATTCCACAAGATCTTTCTTAGCGAAAGGCTTTTTGACGGGAAACCTATAAATCTGTGAGATGATTTCAGACAACAGAAAGAAGTTTCTCAGAAAGCTTCTTTCTCCTTGTTATCGGAGGATATTTCCTTTGGCCCTATA
>NW_020260532.1:0-4056 GCF_003255815.1 Theropithecus gelada
GTGAGTCATTAGAAGGACTCGCAATAGAATCCTTAGTTATTGAAGGTTACGAGAAAATAAACCTTCCTGCTTTAACATGGTTCAGTGTTCTCTATACATGAGTTGACTCTGGGATGTTTTCCAAATCTTGCATGTAAAATGTTCTCTTTCAATTTTCTATTAATAAAGGCAGTTTTCTTACACCATTCCTTCTTTGTATTGGTATGATAATGCTTTCTTATTTAAATTGACTATTTTCAGAACACTTAATATGATTCTGCTCTTATTTGAAACTTATTTCAAGGAGAATGTTATATAATAATGATCTATAATGTGCAAGGTATAACTGCAAATATATGTCCAGCAGTATAGAACTCTAGTATGAGTTCTGTTAAAATCAGAGCTGCATTATGACACCCACAAGTCAGTTATGATGGAGCTACACAGGTCTTCACTAATTCTGTTATATATTAAGCTGTCTGAATCCTGCTGCACTAATGTGGAGAATAAAAAATAAGTTGATAGAAGCCCAATTTAAATTCAACAACTAATAAAGATAGGATACAATTTTAGTACTGAAAATATTTGCAAATGTGCTATGTGAAAAGTCTACTACTCTGCAACTCATTTACATAAAAGTGAGTGATATGTTAGGAGTTTAAGCCACGAGTTTGGCAACTTTCGTGGCAGATAACTTAGGTGAAATTGATGATGTTTTCATTTTCTTATTGTGTAAAAACTGGTAGCTTAGTTCTTTAAAAGTAAAAATGGTAATACATAATGAATACATATTTAATACCAACTTGACTACTTTAGAAAAAAATAATGTTTATTAAAAATATAAGTAAATAGCAAATTGAGTTAAGGAATTTTCTAAGACTTTAGTTAAAATTCGTATCTCCAATCTAGTAAGTGTGAAACAGTATACAAATATTTCTTTGACACAAGTATTTTTGTTGATTTTCTCATTGAAAATTCATCAATAAGAAATACTAAATATCGCTGATTTTATTTTCGATCACAAAATTATGTTATATTTACATAATAAATTATTCACATATCCACAAATAAACAGACATAACACACACACACACAGAAATAAATCCAAAGTTTATAAGCATGTATACAGAAGAAATTTTTATTGCTTATGTTCAATCAATAGATAAGTCAATTAACTGAGGTTTCCCAGTTACTGTGGAAAGTATAATGATAACTAATCATAGAATAGTGAACAATTTTTTAGTTTTTATATTTCTACTGATTAACTTGCTTTTTTCTAAAAAAAAAAGTTTATTCCACTTGTGTTTAATATTCTTAATTGAAATTTATTTTATATGTGTGTAATTATATAAACTGAACTGAGCATTATATAAATACTGAAATATAATACTAAAGTAGAGTTCAATTTTTATGGAAATAGTCACATTTTTCCCAGTGGGACTTTTGCTTCCTTTTGAAAATAAAGTTAGATCTATCTCTTACTCTCCATAGGGAAAGATGGACTGATCTTCAGTAGCTTCATATAAGATCAGAGTCTCCTAAATTTGAACTCCCCTCCATTTCATGTCCAGTTACCATAACTAAGAAAGCAATTGTTTAAAAAAAATTTCAGCGATCAAAGGTATGTTTCCATGCTTTTTAACATCATGACTAATGATGGGCCTCCTGTTTTGGTAGTAGTTAAACCTTTAAAGTAGTGAATGCCTCCCTACCACCCACAATGGAGACTGTCATGATTTCTCTTAGCAAGCTTTCCCAGTGTGAAATAAACTATCTATCATATTTCATTATTTTTGTCATCACCCTAAATAAATGTTATCTGGCTATTGCTGTGATGACCACAGGTTACTTTTGGTTAAGAATTCAACTGGGCCTGAATACCTACAATTATCACATGAAGAAGTTAAACCAGAAAATGTCTAATGTCTCTTCCAACATTGAAATATTGGGAATGCCAGTGAACAGACAAAATAAATTTATTTTTATATTACAGCTTTGACTCCAATACAGAAAAATGCAAAGGGCTTTTATATCTCTGGGGTAAATTTATAAAATCATGTAACAAATCAAAATCATGGAGATATGAGGCATGGATTTCCTACAGTTATAAGCCATTAATCGGGGCAGGAGTAACCTAGAAATTAATTGAAATAGTGTTTGAAAAATGTGATGGTTAATGAATAGAAGACAGACGGATCGTGGAGAATGACAGTGGATTATTATAAGCTTAACCAAGTGGTGACTCCAATTGCAGCTACTGTACCAGATGTGGTTTAATTGCTTGAGAAAATTAACACATCTCCTGGTACCTGGTATGCAACTATTGATCATTCAAGTGCTTTTTTCAACAATCCTGTCTGCAAGGCTCACCAGAAGCAGTTTGCCTTCATCTGGAAAAACTAGTAATACATCTTTAAAGCCCAACATCAGTGGTATATCAAGTGTATTAGGGGAAACCCCACCCCCAATATTTAACATGGATTATTTTCTATTTCCCTAAGCATCGCGGCTGGTCTGAGAAATAAAGGGAAAGCATACAAGAGAGACAAATTTTAAAGCTGAGTTTCCGGGGAAGGCATCACATGTCAGCAGGTTCCATGACACTCCCTGAGCCGTAAAACCAGCAAGTTTTTATTGGCGATTTTCAAAAGGGGAGGGAGTGTACGAACAGGGTGTGGGTTACAGAGATCACATGCTTCACAACGTAATAAAATATCACAAAACAACTGGAGGCAGGGCAAGATCACAGGACCACAGGATGGGGCAAAATTAAAATTGCTAATTAAGTTTCAGGCACGCATTGTATTGATAACATCTTATCAGGAGACAGGGTTTGAGAGCAGACAACCTGTCTGACCAAAATTTATTAGGTGGGAATTTCTTCCTCCTAATAAGCCTGGGAGAGTTACAGGAGACGGGCTTATTTCATCCCTAAAAGACTGTAAATGACAGCCGCCTCCAAGGGGACTGTTCATAGACCTACCCTCAGGGCACATTCTCTTTCTCAGGGATGTTCCTTGCTGAGAAAAAGAATTCAGCGATATTTCTCCTATTTGCTTGTGAAAGAAGAGAAATATGGCTCTGTTCCATCTGGCTTACCAGCAGTCAGAGTTTAAAGTCTTATCTCCCTTGTTCCCTGAACATTGCTGTTATCCTGTTCTTTTTTCAAGGTGCTCAGATTTCATATTGTTCAAACACACAAGCTCTATAAACAATTTGTGCAGTTAATGCAATCATCACAGGGTCCTGAGGCAACATACATCCTCCTCAATTTACGAAAATGACAGGATTAAGAGATTAATGTAAAGACAGGCATAGGAAATCACAAGGGTATTGACTGGGGAAGTGATAAGTGTCCATGAAATCTTCACAATTTATGTTCAGAGATTGCCGTAAAGACAGGCATAAGAAATTATAAAAGTTGTCTGGGCACCGTGGCTCAAGCCTGTAATCCCAGCACTTTGGGAGGCTGAGATGACGAGGTCAGGAGATCGAGACCATCCTGGCTAACCCGGTGAAACCCCGTCTCTACTAAAAAAATACAAAAAAAAAACTAGCCGGGCGAGGTGGCGGGCGCCTGTAGTCCCAGCTACTCGGGAGGCTGAGGCAGGAGAATGGCATAAACCCAGGAGGCGGAGCTTGCAGTGAGCTGAAATCTGGCCACGTCACTCCAGCCTGGATGACAGAGCAAGACTCCGTCTCAAAAAAAAAAAAAAAAAAGAAATTATAAAAGTATAAATTTGGGGAACTAATAAATGTCCATGAAATCTTCACAATTTATGTTCTTCTGTCATGGCTTCAGGCGGTCTCTCCATTTGGGGTCCTTGAAGAACATCAGTTCTTCAACCCTATGTAACAATTTGGTTCACAGGGAACTTGAGTGTCTTTTCATTCCACAAGCTATCATATTGGTCCATTACATTGATGACATTATGCTGATTAGACCTAATGAGTATGAAGTTGCAACGACTTTAAATTTATTGGTAAGATATTTGCATGCTGGAGGATGGGAAATGAACTTAACTAAAATTCAGGGTCCTTCTACCTCAGTGAAGTTTCTAGGACTCTATTGGTGTA
>NW_020260533.1:0-9565 GCF_003255815.1 Theropithecus gelada
CTTCTCCTCCTTCTCCTCCTTCTTCTCCTCCTCCTCCTCCTCCTTCTTTTTCTTCTTCTTCTTGTTCTCTCCTCCTCCTCCTCCTCCTTCTTCATGTTTATATAAAAGGAAATTACCTTTGACAAAATGCCAAGTATTAGAAAGCATATGAAGCAGGATATGAAAGTCACTGGGAACCTCTTTTTTGTCTCTGAAACTCTATCACCATGTAAGTGTGGTCCCCCAGTTGCTTGATCTATAAAGCAGGTCTTGCTTTTGAATACCCTTTTAGTAAATAAACTACCCCAGAGGCAATGAGATTTGCTATAATAAATCAGTGAGTGCAGCTGTCATTGTAGGGTAAACTGGTAATTTAAAAAATTCACCATAGTTTTGCTCTCCCCAAGCGCATTCATTTCAGTCTTCCTCAGCCCTCCTCCCAAACTCCCCAAAGCTGTGTCCTGAGAGCTTGGGGTAGAGAGACCACAAGAACTCCAGGCTTCTATGCAGCATCTCCCCTTTTCCCCTTCCATAAGGAATGAGAATGCTGAGCTCAGTGCCCATAGATGTGCATGATTTATTCATACTTGCTCTCTTGATGAGAATCACTGAATGCTGCATTTTCTTGCTATAGTATTTTTATGTGTCTTCATGTTAGAGTGGCAATTTGGGGTAAAGAAAGGAACAAAGACTATATGTCAAAGAAAAATACTTAGTATACTTTATTCATTTGAGAAAGAACATACAACTTTTAGGTTTCCCCTCACACTTCTAAAATATAGTTGGCTGGGATTCTCTTGTAATATACCATGAAGTAACATAGTGCTTAATGAAATGAAATTTGAGTATCACAGAGAGGAAATGATGAGCCAAAAAACTGCCATGAAACCACATTAAAATGTACTTGGCGTACATCTGAATTACCCCAGTTGCATTGCAAAAATAGTGCAGTGATACAGTTTCTGGAATTAAAAGAACAACATGTTGCCAAGGTTGAAACTATCAAAGGCAATTTAGTATGTTTTTTTCACTATGAATAAATGAACGGATTTTTTTCCTTTTAGCATAAGATGATTACATATAGAATCACATAATCTGAATTCTAATTTTACACCTACATTATATGAGATACTTTTATCATTTTTTCTATTAGGCAATTTTAGTATATAAGCATCTTAATCAGTGACTTTACCACAGTATATTTTTTTAATGTAAAATATGCCAACTGCAGGTCTCTAAGGTTAATGAATCGGACACTTAGTGTCATTGCTTCTTATAAATCCGTCCTCGCTGTAGCAGATTCCAGTTAAGCTGCCCATGATTTTCTGCACTACAGAAGTATTATTTAACAAATTTGTGTCCACAGTTGATTAAAGTTACTGGACTGGGTTTGGAGAAGGAAGAAGGGTACTAAAATCTCTGAGACTCTCTACTAAGGCTGGTGCCTTAAATATATACTCACACTTAACTTATAACAGCCCTGTGAGATAGATGTTACATCACTGTTGTATGAGGAAGAAACTCAATTTATCTAACATCACAAAAACAGTTTTAAACGCCCATACACATGTTCATTTCACCCCATCATGCAGCTTACAGACTCTACATTTATGTGGCACTCTGTTTAATAAAATAAATAGAAAAAATTAATACAACTCCTGAGGAAAGTGTTTTCCCCCTTTGGGGGAACCACCATGATTTCTTAGAGAACCAGGCAGAATTACTACCACTATTTATTTAGAAATTGTTCTTCTTGCACCTGTTTCACAATCTGTTCAGGTCCCATGGCCATCTTTTCCATATAAGTGGTTATTGACTGAGAAGTCATCTCTCTGGATAAGAATGGGATCACTGGGGCAGAGATAAAGGTCACCAGAAATGCCCTTGAAATAGCATGGTAATAGAATTAATTATTTCTTTCTAAATAAGGTTTAATAACCATTAGACCTCTGGGTTCAGTATCATAGATTCTCATCTATCCTGAAGTAGGGAGAGTTTACTTCATTTATATCCCAATAAACTACATATATGTGTGTGTGTGTGTGTGTGTGTGTGTGTACGTATATAATATACATGTTGTTATGGGCTGAATGTATATCCTCCAGATTCACATGTTGAAGTCTTAATGCCTCAGAAGGTAACTGTATTTGGAGATTGGGACTTCAAAGAGGTATTAAGGTAAAATGAAGCCATTAGAGTGGGCCGTAGTCTGATATGACTGGTGTCCTTGTAAGAAGAGGAAATTAGGACACAGACACACAGAGAGTGTAGATTATGTGAAGACACAGGGCAAAGACAGCCATCCACAAGCCAGGGAGAGAGGCCTCAGAAGAAGCCAGCCCTGCCAATACCTTGATTTGACTCTTCTAGCCCCTGAAATGGAGAGAAAATAAATGTGTGTTGTTTAGGCACCTAGTCTGTGGTACTTTATTATAGCAGCCCTAGCAAGCTCATACACATGTGTAATATAAATACAATTAAAATTTGGCCCAATTAATCCCAATCCCCAAAGCAACTAATTTTTTTTTAAAAATAGTCAAGAAATATGAACACAACTTCTTATCATGGATTTTTACAAAGGCAATTTCTAGGGCCTACATGCCTTTGGCTCAAGACATGGCTCAGGATTGGACTTGCTATGCTCTAATTCCCACATACTCGATATTTGCATTACAGGGTCATAGCAGTAACTTGACTTGCAAACACATGATCCTAGAAACTTTATTATTTGCAGTCACGAAAGAAAAGATTCACCCAGCACTTTGGGAAGCTAAGGCAGGCAGATCGCTTGAGCTCAGGAGTTTGAGACCAGCCTGGACAACATGGCGAAAACCCATCTCTACAGAAATTAGCCGGGCACGGTGGCATGTACCTGTAGTCCCAACTACTTGGGAGGCTGAGGTGAGGGGATCACTTGAGCCTTGGAGGTTGAGGCTGAAATTATGCCACTGCACTGCAGCTTAGGTGACGCAGAGACCCTGTCCCAAAAAAGACTTAGTCATATGTAATCTATTACACTTACAAAAGAAAATGAATTACTTTATTTTGCTTGCAAGTTGAAACAAAATGGGTTTTGGGGTTGGCTAGATGGCTCTTTCTGCCTAATCGTGTGGTAAGGCAGAAAAAAACTTTACTGAAAAGAAATCTCATACTTCTATATTTGAACAATAATCCTATTTTATATATATCGCATTTTCATAGTGCTTTACAATGTAGAAAGGTCCTTTTTGAGCGTTGTCTCTGCTTCTGTGAAAGACTTCCCAGGCTCCTCCAATAGACTCAGCACCATTTGATTTCAAGTCCCTGTCTTATAGCTTTCACGGCACTGGAGTTGTTTATTTCACATGTCGATCTCCTCAAGGGCAGTGACTAAGCCTGTTCAGATTTCTGTTCCCAAGGCCCAGGATAGATTCTGCCACACAGCATGTGTCTAGTAAATGTTTGTGGATCATCTTGTGCCTTTCCAGAACTACTATTTTTATAGCTGAAGAACATGAGATCCAGAAGGTTTAATTGATAAGATGACTTAGAGAGAAACACAAAACCCAGAGGTTAAGTGTAGGGTGGGTTTGGGAGGGAGGGAGTGATAGGGGAGAGTCGGCAGCAGTCAGAGGTTAGATCATCTCAGGTGAAGAAATTTTGTTCTAAGAGAGATAGGAAGTCATGGACAGTTTTAAATAGAAGCACAATATGATTTCATTTACATTTTTAAAGATTGTTCTGGCTGCTGAAGGAAGCAAGCAGACCAATTAGGAAAGAGGACATTGCAATCACCCCTGAGAGAGATCATGGTGAGTTGAACTCTAAAGGAAACAGAAGAGATGAAAAAAAGTAGGTAGATTCTAGAAATGTTTTGGAAAGAAAACTTTGCCGACATTTTATATATAAGCGGCCTATTTATTAATTTGACAAATAGTTTTTACCTGTTAGGTGTCAGTGATTATTTTAGATATCAAACATGTGAGAAAAAACAGATAAAGTACCTTCTGTCAGGACCTGCAGTTTACATTCTGGTAGAGTTACACAGACCTAAATAAATAAAAGATTACCAATCAATTAATCCCATAATGGCATATGTCATAAAGAAGATAAAGCAATGTGGTGATCTGAAGAGACCACTTCAAATTATGAGCCAGGAAAATTCCCATGGATACCTATCAGAGAACTGAATGATAGGAAGGAACGAACCATGTGAAGGTCGAGGACAAAGCATCCCATGTGCAGTATATAGTTAATACAAAGGCTCTGGGGTGGGGATATGCTTGCCATGTTACAAGAATAGAAAAAAAAGGCCATCCTGTCCTGTAGGAAGTGAAAAAGGTAGAGGGTAGCTTGAGATATGGTCAGTCCAAGAAGTAGTGGGTAAGATGTGGGTAAGATGAGCCTGTGGGCCACACACAAGGTGTAGCAGAAAGCCACTGTGAAATTTTAGGCAACTTTATAAAATGGTTGCTCTAGTTGCTGTATAGAGAATGGATTATAGGAAGGCAGTACACTAAACAGTGATCTAGGCAAGACGTGGATGTTGGCTTGGATGAAAGTGGCAGTGGTACAGGTGGAGAGATGTACATAGATTCAGAACATAACTTACAGGGAATAGAGACATGAGGAGAAATGGAAGGAGACTATCTCCAAAAATAACTTAACTTGTGGCCTTGAGCTTCTAGTAATCGTGCCATTTAGAGATGGAAAGATTGGTGGAGGAGCAGTTTGGGAGAAGAGAATCAAGATTTCTCTTTGGACAGATGCCCACTAGGCACCCAAGTTGTGATGCCAAATTCACTGATTATCAGAGAAAGAAACAGGGAGAAACATTTGAACTTCGAAGTTTATGGTCCGAGCAATGAAATACTACATATTAAGTTGAGATGACTATTCAACATCACATTAGAGATATTAATGAAGTGTCCTAGCTCAGTTAAGACCATTTTACCTTAGAGTCACACCACTGTGACCTCCCGTTGGTTGAGATATGATCACAGTTCTTAGTATGTAGCTGCCAGAGAGAAACATGTGCTCATGGGGTCCAGGTAAATGTATCATGCTAGAGGAAAAAACACACAGCCCAGCTTATGTGCATTGCACAGGGATTTTGGAACAATTCACTTCTAGATTCTCTTTGCCCCATTTCTCACTTTTCTAGAAACCATCTTTTGACTTCCTCTAATCCCTGGAAGACTTTCCCTCTCATTTGCCTCCTTACTTTGTAAAGCTGGTAGAGACAATAGATATGCTTGTATTTCCACCAATTCCCCTGTTTAAGATATCCTTTGGGAACCATAATCTGTGCATTTAACAAGTGTTAGCTTTAACTACATTGGAAGAAAATTTATTATAGATTACATGCATGGGCTTTGGGGGAAAATGTTTCTCTTTATTCCAATAATTTCAATATAGAACTTCATTAAACACACAAATCAATGGAAATATTTGCTTATAAAAATAACATAAAGCAAACTAACTTTGCATTTTAAAAATCCTCTTTTGTTCAGTTTTGTGAGCTCTGCATTCACATTTCTGATGTATATGCTAGTGGTGTGTTTTCCCACACATTATGTAAAAGCAATCTATTATCTTCATTTCAGATTCAGATTCCTGAGTCAAGCCCCTATTATGACCTGAATATAGTACTTTTTTTTTTTACTGCCTCGTTTAATTGGAGCATGAACTTTGAACTTTGTGAAATAATACTGTTTTCCCAATTTTGTACATAGGGAAACAGGCTGAGAGTGGTCCGTGACTTGCTGAATATTATGTAGTCAGTCAGTAGAGGGGCTGACCCCTCGATATTTTCTACTTTCTGCTTTTGAATGGTGATCGAAGTAGGTTGGTTTAAAAATAGGTACCCAAAAGGGAACTCTATTTTCCACTCAATTCTGCTTTTCCCTCTTCCCCTCCACCTCTCTCTCTGAAATGGCAATGTCATTCACTTAACTTTGTTTTCCATTCTTCACCTCTACATCCAATCAGGTCCCGAAAATTCTTCCTTCCTTTCTTTTCATTACTGTGGAATCAGCTACTTGCTATCCTCCCTGCCATTTCCCTCGTTCAGATTCTCACCCTCTTTCTCCTGAAGAACATCAACAGCCAACTTAATTATCATCCCGCCTATATCCTTTCTTCCTCATAGTAAATGCTCTTCTGTTCTTCACTAAAAGACAGATCAAGATGTCTTAAACACACGTCTTATTTTGGTACTTCCCTGTTTATAATCATTCATTGGCTCCCCTGTGCTCTTATAATTTCCAAACATTTTAATAGAATCTCAAAGCTGATATTATGCATCCTTTTCTCTTGGGTCTTTAGCTTCATTCCTTGTCATTTTCCACCTACAATTCTCTTTGACATTCTTTGCTCTAGAGATAATACATTTCTTTAATTCCTATATGGCTGGACATTGTCACTTGCCTTTGGTTCTTCGGATATTTTATCCCTCCTCCCTGAAGCACTTACAATATGTTCTTTTTAAAAATTGTGAAATAAAACACACATACAGAAAAAAGATTTAAACACAATGTACTATATAATGAGTAATTGCAAAGTGACCCCGTGTATCCTCTACTGCCAAGAAATAAAATGTCATCAACATTCCAGATTCCTCCAGTTTCTCTTTTATATTACATTCTTCTTATCCCCTTTCTTCTACCCCAAGGACTTACCCAGACTTTGTGGTGATCATTTCCTTGCTTTTCTTTATCATTTCACCAATTGCACATGCAGTTCAGTTCTTCCTCTTTTTGAAATATATAACCACACTCTATGTTTTCCTTCTTTCACTCATAATAATGTTTGTAAGGTTTATACATGTTTTAGAGTGTATCTCTAGTTTCTTCATTTTCATTATTGCATTGTATTACATTGTATGAACATAGCCTTTTAAAAAATCATCATTCAAAAGTCAGGAAACAACAGGTGCTGGAGAGGATGTGGAGAAATAGGAACACTTTTACACTGTTGGTGGGATTGTAAACTAGTTCAACCATTATGGAAAACACTATGGCGATTCCTCAAGGATCTAGAACTAGATGTACCATATGACCCAGCCATCCCATTACTGGGTATATACCCAAAGGATTATAAATTATGCTGCTATAAAGACACATGCACACGTATGTTTATTGCAGCACTATTCACAATAGCAAAGACTTGGAATCAACCCAAATGTCCATCAGTGACAGATTGGATTAAGAAAATGTGGCATATATACACCATGGAATACTATGCAGCCATAAAAAAGGATGAGTTTGTGTCCTTTGTAGGGACATGGATGCAGCTGGAATCCATCATTCTTAGCAAACTATCACAAGAACAGAAAACCAAACACCGCATGTTCTCACTCATAGGTGGGAACTGAACAATGAGATCACTTGGACTCGGGAAGGGGAACATCACACACCGGGGCCTATCATGGGGAGGGGGGCGGGGGGAGGGATTGCATTGGGAGTTATACCTGATGTAAATGACGAGTTGATGGGTGCAGCACACCAACAAGGCACAAGTATACATATGTAACAAACCTGCACGTTATGCACATGTACCCTACAACTTACAGTATAATAATAATAAATAAATTTAAAAAAAAAAAAAAGAAAGAAACTGAAAAAAAAAAAAAAATCCATTCTCCTCTTGATGGGCATTTTAGCTATTTCCCATTTTTAAGTATTAGAAATAATGTCTTCAGGATCATTCTTGCATATATGTCTCTTGGATGATGGGTATCCCGATAACTCTAGAATATGTATATTCAGGAGTAAAGGAGAGATACGTGGTAAGTGTATTTTCACCTTCACTAGATAATCTCTATAGCTTTCTGGAATATCAGTTTACACCCCCACAATTAGTGTATGAAAGTTATCTTTTTCTACCCCTTTGCTTCACCTAATGTTTATAGAATTTGATTTTAGCCAATCTGGTGGTTGTGCAGTGACATCTCATTATGGCTTCAATTTGTATTCCCCTGGTTATTGTACTGACCACTAAAATCTTTGTTTCTGAAGTGCCTGTTCAAGTTTCTTGCCCATGTTTCCATTGGTTTATATGTATTTTCATAATAGAGAGTTTTAAAATATTTTCTGCATGCCAATTCCTTGTCAGTTGTAGATGCTGCTCATTCTGTGCCTGGTCTTTTTTACCCTTCTTATGGGTAAAAGCATGAACTTTATTGCAAAACTGTCTGATTCAAATAATGGCTCTGTTTCACTTAACAGTTTGAACTTTGGTAAGTCATTAAACTTCTCCATGCCTCTTCTGTAAAAATGAGAATCATAGTAGTTCTACCTCACATGGTGGTTGATTAACATATATAAAGCAGTAAAAAGAATGCCTGGAACCTAGGAAGTATTATGTAAATAAACATTTGCCATTCTTTATTTTTATTTTTTGATCGTGATTTCTTAATTATAATGTAGTCAACTTTTTAAAGTTTAGTACCGTTTAGTGTTTTATTAAGAGCAAAAAGGTTCTAAACTTATAAAGATATTCTTTGTATTATTTTCCAAGCTTACTGCTTTTCTTTTTAAGTCTACAACTGGTGTTAAGTGGTTGCAGCAGAAGTAAACTTTTATTTTTTCATATATGATAAACCATTGTCCCACAACCATTTATGGAAAAGTTTATTTTTTTTTCACTGGTCTGCAGTGCTACCTTTGCCATATAATGTACATTTATTTATGGGTCCATTTTTTAATTCGTCTAGTTATTCGATACTAATATCACATTCTTTTAATTACTGCACATTTATTATTGATATATGTTGAAGTAGTTCCTGCCCCTTCGTTCTACTTCTTCAAGAGTATCTTCATAATTCTTTGGTTCTTTAATTTTAACTTTAAAACTTTTTCCATTTAATTTTATGAATCAGCATGTCAACTTCCACAATATAATTGGAATTTTAACTACAATTTTATTGACACTATAGATCAATTTGTGAAGAATTCATATTTTAAGAATTATGAACCTTCCAATCTTTGAATATTGATACATATTCCTTTATTTATGTCTTCTTTAATGTTTCTCAGTAAACTATATCATGTTCTCAATAGATGTATTTGAAACATTACTAGCACTTGATTTTTTTTTTCTTTTTTTTTTTTTTTTTTTGAGACGGAGTCTCACTCTGTTGCCCAGGCTGGAGTGCAGTGGCGCAATCTCCACTCACTGCAAGCTCCGCCTCCCGGGTTCACGCCATTCTCCTGCCTCAGCCTCCCGAGTAGCTGGGACTACAGGCGCCCGCGACCGCACCTGGCTAATTTTTTGTAATTTTAGTAGAGACGGGGTTTCACCGTGTTAACCAGGGTGGTCTCGATCTCCCGACCTCGTGATCCACCCGTCTCAGCCTCCCAAAGTGCTAGGATTACAGGCGTGATCTTTGACATTTTTAAAGAATATTCTTTCTTTATGTTGTGCACGCCTTTTAGTTTTTCAGCAAGGGGTTTGATCTGTTTCCTAGTTCCCCATTACTTGAAGCAGAAGTTTCAAGATACATCTGCTTAAAACACTCACCTTGTAGGTTCTGGATATTAGCCCTTTGTCAGATGAGTACTCCAACAAATTTACAAGAAAAAAACAAACAACCCCATCAAAAAGT
>NW_020260534.1:0-4055 GCF_003255815.1 Theropithecus gelada
CAAACAGAGTTACATCTGTATTTCGTGGATCTCTTTGCTATCCTTATTTCTGTGGAATCTGAGAACAGATATTTCGGATCCCTTTGAAGGCTATAGGGCCAAAGGAAATATCCTCCGAAAACAAAGAGAAAGAAGCTTTCTGGGAATCTTCTTTGTGTTCTGTGAAATCATCTCACAAGGTTACAGCTTTCCCCTCAAGAAGCCTTTCGCTAAGACAGTTCTTGTGGAATTGGCAAAGTGGTATTTGGAAGCCCATAGAGGGCTATGGTGAAAAAGGAAATATCCTCAGATGAAATCTGGAAAGAAGCTTTCTGAGAAACTGCTTAGTGTTCTATTAATTCATCTAACAGAGTTACATCTGTATTTCGTGGATCTCTTTGCTAGCCTTATTTCTGTGGAATCTGAGAACAGATATTTCGGATCCCTTTGAAGACTATAGGGCCAAGGGAAATATCCTCCGATAACAAAGAGAAAGAAGCTTGCTGAGAAACTTCTTTGTGTTCTGTGAAATCATCTCACAGAGTTACAGCGTTCCCCTCAAGAGCCCTTTCGCTAAGAGAGTTCTTGTCAAATTGGCAAAGTGATATTTGGAAGCCCATATAGGGCTTTTGTGAAATAGGAAATGTCCTCAGATGAAATCTGGAAAGAAGCTTTCTGAGAAACTGCTCTGTGATCTGTGACTTCCATTCACAGAGTTACATCTGTATTTCCTGGATATCTTTGCTAGCCTTATTTCTGTTGAATCTGAGAACAGATATTTCGGATCCCTTTGAAGACTATAGGGCCAAAGGAAATATCCTCCGATAACAAAGTGAAAGAAGCTTTCTGAGAATCTTCTTTGTGTTCTGTGAAATCATGTCACAGAGTTACAGCTTTCCCCTCAAGAAGCCTTTTGCTAAGACAGTTCTTGTGGAATTGGCAAAGAGATATTTGTAAGCCCATAGAGGGCTATGGTGAAAAAGGAAATATCCTCAGATGAAATCTGGAAAGAAGTTTTCTGAGAAACTGCTTTGTGTTCTGTTAATTCATCTCACAGAGTTACATCAGTATTTCGTGGATCTCATTGCTAGCCTTATATCTGTGGAATCTCAGAACAGATATTTCGGATCCCTTTGAAGACTATAGGACCACAGGAAGTATCCTCCGATAACAGAGAGAAAGAAGCTTTCAGAGAATCTTCTTTGTGTTCGGTGAAATCATCTTAGAGAGTTGCAGCTTTTCCCTCAAGAAGCTTTTCGCTAAGACAGTTCTTGTGGAATTGGAAAACTGATATTTGGAAGCCCATAGAGGGCTATGGTGAAAAAGGAAATATCCTCAGATGAAATCTGGAAAGAAACTTTCTGAGAAACTGCTCTGTGATGTGTGACTTCCACTCACAGAGTTACATCTGTATTTCGTGGATCTCTTTGCTAGCCTTATTTCTGTGGAATCTGAGAACAGATATTTCGGATCCCTTTGAAGACTATAGGGCCAAAGGAAATATCCTCCGATAACAAGGAGAAAGAAGCTTTCTGAGAAACTACTTTGTGTTCTGTGAAATCATCTCACAGAGTTACAGCTTTCCCATTAGGTAGCATTTCGCTGAGACAGTTCTTGTGGAGTAGGCAAAGAGATATTTGGAAGCCCTTAGAGGGCTATGGTGAAAAAGGAATTATCAACAGATGAAATCTGGAAAGAAGCTTTCTGAGAATCTGCTTAGTGTTCTATTAATTCATCTAACAGAGTTACATCTGTATTTCGTGGATCTCTTTGCTAGCCTTATTTCTGTGGATTCTGAGAACAGATATTTGGGATCCCTTTGAAGAATATAGTGCCAAAGGAAGTATCCTCCGATAACAAAGAGAAAGAAGCTTTCTAAGAAACTTCTTTGTGTTCTGGGAAATCATCTCACAGAGTTACAGCTTTCCCCTCAAGAAGCCTTTCCCTAAGAAAGTTCTTGTGGAATTGGCAAAGTGATATTTTGAAGCCAATAGAGGGCTATGGTGAAAAAGGAAATATCCTCAGATGAAATCTGGAAAGAAGCTTTCTGAGAAACTGCTTAGTGTTCTATTAATTCATCTCACAGAGTTACATCTGTATTTCGTGGATCTCTTTGCTAGCCTTATTTCTGTGGAATCTGAGAACAGCTATTTCGGATCCCTTTTAAGACTATAGGGCCAAAGGAAATATCCTCCGATAACCAAGAGAAAGAAGTTTTCTGAAAAACTTCTTTGTGTTCTGTGAGATCATCTCACATTGTTACAGCATTCCCATCAAGAAGCCTTTCGATAAGACAGTCCTTGTGGTATTGGCAAAGTGATATTTGGAAGCCCATAGGGTGCTATTGTGAAAAAGGAAATATCCTCAGTTGAAATCTGGAAAGAAGATTTCTGAGAAACTGCTTAGTGTTCTGTTAATTCATCTAACAGAGTTACATCTGTATTTCGTGGATCTCTTTGCTAGCCCTATTTCTGTGGTATCTGAGAACAGATATTTCGGATCCCTTTGAAGACTATAGGGCCAAAGGAAATATCCTCCGATAACAAAGAGAAAGAAGCTTTCTGAAAAACTTCTTTGTGTTCTGTGAAATCATCTCACAGAGTTACAGCTTTGCCCTCAAGAAGCCTTTCGCTAAGACAGTTCTTGTGGAATTGGCAAAGTGATATTTGGAAGCCCATAGAAGGCTATGGTGAAAAAGGATATATCCTCAGATGAAATCTGGAAAGAAGCTTTCTGAGAAACTGCTTAGTGTTCTATTAATTCGTCTAACATAGTTACATCTGTATTTCGTGGATCTCTTTGCTAGCCTTATTTATGTGGAATCTGAAAACACATATTTCGGATCCCTTTGAAGACCATAGGGCCAAAGCATATATCCTCGGATAACAAAGAGAAACAAGCTTTCTGCGAAACTTCTTTATGTTCTATGAAATCGTCTCCCAGAGTTACAGCTTTCCCCTCAAGAAGCCTTTCGCTAAGACAGTTCTTGTGGAATTGGCAAAGTGATATTTGGAAGCCCATAGGGTGCTATGGTGAATAAGGAAATATCCTCAGATGAAATCTGGAAAGAAGCTTTCTGAGAAACTACTTAGGGTTCTGTTAAATCATCTAACAGAGCTACATCTGTATTTCGTGGATCTCCTTGCTAGCCTTATTTCTGTGGAATGTGAGAACAGATATTTCGGATCACTTTGAAGACTATAGGGCCAAAGGACATATCCTCCGATAACAAAGAGAAAGAATCTTTCTGAGAAACTTCTTTGTGTTCTGTGAAATCATCTCACAGAGTTACAGCTAACCCCTCAAGAAGACTTTCGCTAAGAGAGTTCTTGTGGAATTGGCAAAGTGATATTTGGAAGCCCATAGAGGGCTATGGTGAAATAGGAAATATCCTCAGATGAAATATGGAAAGAAGCTTTCTGAGAAACTGCTCTGTGATGTGTGACTTCCACTCACAGAGTTACATCTGTATTTCGTGGATCTCTTTGCTAGCCTTTTTTCCTTGGAATCTGAGAACAGATATTTCGGTTCGCTTTGAAATATATAGGGCCAAAGGAAATATCCTCCGATAACAAAGAGAAAGAGGCTTTCTGAGAAACTTCTTTGTGTTCTATGAAATCATCTCACAGAGTTACAGCTATCCCATCAAGAAGCCTTTCGTTAAGACAGTTCTTGTGTAATTGGCAAAGTGATATTTTGAAGCCCATAGTGGGCTATGGTGAAAAAGGAAATATCCTCAGATGAAATGTGTAAAGAAGCTTTCTGAGAAACTGCTTAGTGTTCTATTAATTCATCTCACAGAGTTACATCTGTGTTTCGTGGATCTCTTTGCTAGCCTTATTTCTGTGGAATCTGAGAACACATATTTCGAATCCCTTTGAAGACTATAGGGCCAAAGGATATATCCTCCGATAACAAAGAGAAAGAATCTTTCTGAGAAACTTCTTTGTGTTCTGTGAAATCATCTCACAGAGTTACAGCTTTCCCATCAAGCAGCCTTTCGCTAAGACAGTTCTTGTGGAATCGGAAAAGTGATATTTGGAAGCCCATAGAGTGCTATCGTGAAAAAGGATATA
>NW_020260535.1:0-4055 GCF_003255815.1 Theropithecus gelada
CAAACAGAGTTACATCTGTATTTCGTGGATCTCTTTGCTATCCTTATTTCTGTGGAATCTGAGAACAGATATTTCGGATCCCTTTGAAGGCTATAGGGCCAAAGGAAATATCCTCCGAAAACAAAGAGAAAGAAGCTTTCTGGGAATCTTCTTTGTGTTCTGTGAAATCATCTCACAAGGTTACAGCTTTCCCCTCAAGAAGCCTTTCGCTAAGACAGTTCTTGTGGAATTGGCAAAGTGGTATTTGGAAGCCCATAGAGGGCTATGGTGAAAAAGGAAATATCCTCAGATGAAATCTGGAAAGAAGCTTTCTGAGAAACTGCTTAGTGTTCTATTAATTCATCTAACAGAGTTACATCTGTATTTCGTGGATCTCTTTGCTAGCCTTATTTCTGTGGAATCTGAGAACAGATATTTCGGATCCCTTTGAAGACTATAGGGCCAAGGGAAATATCCTCCGATAACAAAGAGAAAGAAGCTTGCTGAGAAACTTCTTTGTGTTCTGTGAAATCATCTCACAGAGTTACAGCGTTCCCCTCAAGAGCCCTTTCGCTAAGAGAGTTCTTGTCAAATTGGCAAAGTGATATTTGGAAGCCCATATAGGGCTTTTGTGAAATAGGAAATGTCCTCAGATGAAATCTGGAAAGAAGCTTTCTGAGAAACTGCTCTGTGATCTGTGACTTCCATTCACAGAGTTACATCTGTATTTCCTGGATATCTTTGCTAGCCTTATTTCTGTTGAATCTGAGAACAGATATTTCGGATCCCTTTGAAGACTATAGGGCCAAAGGAAATATCCTCCGATAACAAAGTGAAAGAAGCTTTCTGAGAATCTTCTTTGTGTTCTGTGAAATCATGTCACAGAGTTACAGCTTTCCCCTCAAGAAGCCTTTTGCTAAGACAGTTCTTGTGGAATTGGCAAAGAGATATTTGTAAGCCCATAGAGGGCTATGGTGAAAAAGGAAATATCCTCAGATGAAATCTGGAAAGAAGTTTTCTGAGAAACTGCTTTGTGTTCTGTTAATTCATCTCACAGAGTTACATCAGTATTTCGTGGATCTCATTGCTAGCCTTATATCTGTGGAATCTCAGAACAGATATTTCGGATCCCTTTGAAGACTATAGGACCACAGGAAGTATCCTCCGATAACAGAGAGAAAGAAGCTTTCAGAGAATCTTCTTTGTGTTCGGTGAAATCATCTTAGAGAGTTGCAGCTTTTCCCTCAAGAAGCTTTTCGCTAAGACAGTTCTTGTGGAATTGGAAAACTGATATTTGGAAGCCCATAGAGGGCTATGGTGAAAAAGGAAATATCCTCAGATGAAATCTGGAAAGAAACTTTCTGAGAAACTGCTCTGTGATGTGTGACTTCCACTCACAGAGTTACATCTGTATTTCGTGGATCTCTTTGCTAGCCTTATTTCTGTGGAATCTGAGAACAGATATTTCGGATCCCTTTGAAGACTATAGGGCCAAAGGAAATATCCTCCGATAACAAGGAGAAAGAAGCTTTCTGAGAAACTACTTTGTGTTCTGTGAAATCATCTCACAGAGTTACAGCTTTCCCATTAGGTAGCATTTCGCTGAGACAGTTCTTGTGGAGTAGGCAAAGAGATATTTGGAAGCCCTTAGAGGGCTATGGTGAAAAAGGAATTATCAACAGATGAAATCTGGAAAGAAGCTTTCTGAGAATCTGCTTAGTGTTCTATTAATTCATCTAACAGAGTTACATCTGTATTTCGTGGATCTCTTTGCTAGCCTTATTTCTGTGGATTCTGAGAACAGATATTTGGGATCCCTTTGAAGAATATAGTGCCAAAGGAAGTATCCTCCGATAACAAAGAGAAAGAAGCTTTCTAAGAAACTTCTTTGTGTTCTGGGAAATCATCTCACAGAGTTACAGCTTTCCCCTCAAGAAGCCTTTCCCTAAGAAAGTTCTTGTGGAATTGGCAAAGTGATATTTTGAAGCCAATAGAGGGCTATGGTGAAAAAGGAAATATCCTCAGATGAAATCTGGAAAGAAGCTTTCTGAGAAACTGCTTAGTG
The DNA here is from genome assembly GCF_003255815.1 of Theropithecus gelada. Classification (NCBI taxonomy): domain Eukaryota; kingdom Metazoa; phylum Chordata; class Mammalia; order Primates; family Cercopithecidae; genus Theropithecus; species Theropithecus gelada. The sequence goes on from NW_020260535.1 coordinate 2,045, forward strand.
TTCTATTAATTCATCTCACAGAGTTACATCTGTATTTCGTGGATCTCTTTGCTAGCCTTATTTCTGTGGAATCTGAGAACAGCTATTTCGGATCCCTTTTAAGACTATAGGGCCAAAGGAAATATCCTCCGATAACCAAGAGAAAGAAGTTTTCTGAAAAACTTCTTTGTGTTCTGTGAGATCATCTCACATTGTTACAGCATTCCCATCAAGAAGCCTTTCGATAAGACAGTCCTTGTGGTATTGGCAAAGTGATATTTGGAAGCCCATAGGGTGCTATTGTGAAAAAGGAAATATCCTCAGTTGAAATCTGGAAAGAAGATTTCTGAGAAACTGCTTAGTGTTCTGTTAATTCATCTAACAGAGTTACATCTGTATTTCGTGGATCTCTTTGCTAGCCCTATTTCTGTGGTATCTGAGAACAGATATTTCGGATCCCTTTGAAGACTATAGGGCCAAAGGAAATATCCTCCGATAACAAAGAGAAAGAAGCTTTCTGAAAAACTTCTTTGTGTTCTGTGAAATCATCTCACAGAGTTACAGCTTTGCCCTCAAGAAGCCTTTCGCTAAGACAGTTCTTGTGGAATTGGCAAAGTGATATTTGGAAGCCCATAGAAGGCTATGGTGAAAAAGGATATATCCTCAGATGAAATCTGGAAAGAAGCTTTCTGAGAAACTGCTTAGTGTTCTATTAATTCGTCTAACATAGTTACATCTGTATTTCGTGGATCTCTTTGCTAGCCTTATTTATGTGGAATCTGAAAACACATATTTCGGATCCCTTTGAAGACCATAGGGCCAAAGCATATATCCTCGGATAACAAAGAGAAACAAGCTTTCTGCGAAACTTCTTTATGTTCTATGAAATCGTCTCCCAGAGTTACAGCTTTGCCCTCAAGAAGCCTTTCGCTAAGACAGTTCTTGTGGAATTGGCAAAGTGATATTTGGAAGCCCATAGGGTGCTATGGTGAATAAGGAAATATCCTCAGATGAAATCTGGAAAGAAGCTTTCTGAGAAACTACTTAGGGTTCTGTTAAATCATCTAACAGAGCTACATCTGTATTTCGTGGATCTCCTTGCTAGCCTTATTTCTGTGGAATGTGAGAACAGATATTTCGGATCACTTTGAAGACTATAGGGCCAAAGGACATATCCTCCGATAACAAAGAGAAAGAATCTTTCTGAGAAACTTCTTTGTGTTCTGTGAAATCATCTCACAGAGTTACAGCTAACCCCTCAAGAAGACTTTCGCTAAGAGAGTTCTTGTGGAATTGGCAAAGTGATATTTGGAAGCCCATAGAGGGCTATGGTGAAATAGGAAATATCCTCAGATGAAATATGGAAAGAAGCTTTCTGAGAAACTGCTCTGTGATGTGTGACTTCCACTCACAGAGTTACATCTGTATTTCGTGGATCTCTTTGCTAGCCTTTTTTCCTTGGAATCTGAGAACAGATATTTCGGTTCGCTTTGAAATATATAGGGCCAAAGGAAATATCCTCCGATAACAAAGAGAAAGAGGCTTTCTGAGAAACTTCTTTGTGTTCTATGAAATCATCTCACAGAGTTACAGCTATCCCATCAAGAAGCCTTTCGTTAAGACAGTTCTTGTGTAATTGGCAAAGTGATATTTTGAAGCCCATAGTGGGCTATGGTGAAAAAGGAAATATCCTCAGATGAAATGTGTAAAGAAGCTTTCTGAGAAACTGCTTAGTGTTCTATTAATTCATCTCACAGAGTTACATCTGTGTTTCGTGGATCTCTTTGCTAGCCTTATTTCTGTGGAATCTGAGAACACATATTTCGAATCCCTTTGAAGACTATAGGGCCAAAGGATATATCCTCCGATAACAAAGAGAAAGAATCTTTCTGAGAAACTTCTTTGTGTTCTGTGAAATCATCTCACAGAGTTACAGCTTTCCCATCAAGCAGCCTTTCGCTAAGACAGTTCTTGTGGAATCGGAAAAGTGATATTTGGAAGCCCATAGAGTGCTATCGTGAAAAAGGATATA
>NW_020260536.1:0-2845 GCF_003255815.1 Theropithecus gelada
TATCCTGAGACTTTGCTGAAGTTGCTTATCAGCTTAAGGAGATTTTGGGCTGAGATGATGGGGTTTTCTAAATATACAATCATGTCATCTGCAAACAGGGACAATTTGACTTCTTCTTTCCTAACTGAATACCTTTGATTTCTTTCTCTTGCCTGATTGCCCTAGCCAGAACTTCCAACACTATGTTGAATAGGAGTGGTGAGTGAGGGCATCCCTGTCTTGTGCCAGTTTTCAAACGGAATGCTTCCAGTTTTTGCCCATTCAGTATGATATTGGCTGTGGGTTTGTCATAAATAGCTCTTATTATTTTGAGATACATTCCATCAATACCGAATTTATTGAGAGTTTTTAGCATGAAGGGCTGTTGAATTTTGTCAAAGGCCTTTTCTTCATCTATTGAGATAATCATGTGGTTTTTGTCTTTGATTCTGTTTATATGCTGGATTACGTTTATTGATTTGCATATGTTGAACCAGCCTTGCATCCCAGGGATGAAGCCCACTTGATCATGGTGAATAAGCTTTTTGATGTGCTGCTGGATTCGGTTTGCCAGTATTTTATTGAGGATTTTTGCATCAATGTTCATCAGGGATATTGGTCTAAAATTCTCTTTTTTTTGTTGTGTCTCTGCCAGGCTTTGGTATCAGGATGATGTTGGCCTCATAAAATGAGTTAGGGATGATTCCCTCTTTTTCTATTGATTGGAATAGTTTCAGAGGAGATGGTACCAGCTCCTCCTTGTACCTCTCGTAGAATTCAGCTGTGAATCTGTTTGGTCCTGGACTTTTGTTGGTTGGTGGGCTATTAATTATTGCCTCAATTTCAGAGCCTGCTATTTGTCTATTCAGGGATTCAACTTCTTCCTGGTTTGGTCTTGGGAGAGTATAAGTGTCCAGGAAATTATCCATTTCTTCTAGATTTTCTAGTTTATTTGCGTAGAGGTGTTTATAGTATTCTCTGACGGTAGTTTGTATTTCTGTGGGGTCGGTGGTGATATCCCCTTTATCATTTTTTATTGCATCTATTTGATTCTTCTCTCTTTTCTTCTTTATTAGTCTTGCTAGCGGTCTATCAATTTTGTTGATCTTTTCAAAAAACCAGCTCCTGGATTCATTGATTTTTTTGGAGGGTTTTTTGTGTCTCTATCTCCTTCAGTTCTGTTCTGATCTTAGTTATTTCTTGCCTTCTGCTAGCTTTTGAATGTGTTTGCTCTTGCTTCTCTAGTTCTTTTAATTGTGATATTAGAGTGTCAATTTTAGATCTTTCCTGCTTTCTCTTGTGGGCATTTAGTGCTATAAATTTCCCTCTATGCACTGCTTTAAATGTGTCCCAGAGATTCTGGTATGTTGTATCTTTGTTCTCATTGGTTTCAAAGAACATCTTTATTTCTGCCTTCATTTCATTATGTACCCAGTAGTCATTCAGGAGCAGGTTGTTCAGTTTCCATGTAGTTGAGCGGTTTTGATTGAGTTTCTTAATCCTGAGTTCTAGTTTGATTGCACTGTGGTCTGAGAGACAGTTTGTTATAATTTCTGTTCTTGTACATTTGCTGAGGAGTGTCTTACTTCCAATTATGTGGTCAATTTTGGAATAAGTGTGATGTGGTGCTGAGAAGAATGTATATTCTGTTGATTTGGGGTGGAGAGTTCCGTAGATGTCTATTAGGTCCACTTGGTGCAGAGTTGAGTTCAATTCCTGGCTATCTTTGTTAACTTTCTGTCTCGTTGATCTGTCTAATATTGACAGTGGGGTGTTGAAGTCTCCCATTATTATTGTATGGGAGTCTAAGTCTCTTTGTAAGTCTCTAAGGACTTGCTTTATGAATCTGGGTGCTCCTGTATTGGGTTCATATATATTTAGGAGAGTTAGCTCTTCTTGTTTGTTTGTTTTTTTTTTTTTAATTTATTTATTTATTATTATTATACTTTAAGTTGTAGGGTACATGTGCATAACGTGCAGGTTTGTTACATATGTATACTTGTGCCATGTTGGTCTACTGCACCCATCAACTCGTCATTTACATCAGGTATAACTCCCAATGCAATCCCTCCCCCCTCCCCCCTCCCCATGATAGGCCCCGGTGTGTGATGTTCCCCTTCCTGAGTCCAAGTGATCTCATTGTTCAGTTCCCACCTATGAGTGAGAACATGCGGTGTTTGGTTTTCAGTTCTTGTGATAGTTTGCTAAGAATGATGGTTTCCAGCTGCATCCATGTCCCTACAAAGGACGCAAACTCGTCCTTTTTTATGGCTGCATAGTATTCCATGGTGTATATGTGCCACATTTTCTTAATCCAATCTGTCACTGATGGACATTTGGGTTGATTCCAAGTCTTTGCTATTGTGAATAGTGCTGCAATAAACATACATGTGCATGTGTCTTTATAGCAGCATAATTTATAATCCTTTGGGTATATCCCCAGTAATGGGATGGCTGGGTCATATGGTACATCTAGTTCTAGATCCTTGAGGAATCGCCATACTGTTTTCCATAATGGTTGAACTAGTTTACAATCCCACCAACAGTGTAAAAGTGTTCCTATTTCTCCACATCCTCTCCAGCACCTGTTGTTTCCTGACTTTTGAATGATCGCCATTCTAACTGGTGTGAGATGGTATCTCATTGTGGTTTTGATTTGCATTTCTCTGATGGCCAGTGATGATGAGCATTTTTTCATATGTCTGTTGGCTGTATGAATGTCTTCTTTTGAGAAATGTCTGTTCATATCCTTTGCCCACTTTTTGATGGGGTTGTTTGTTTTTTTCTTGTAAATTTGTTTGAGTTCTTTGTAGGTTCTGGATATTAGCCCTTTGTCAGATGAGTAGATTGCAAAAATTTTCTCCCA
>NW_020260536.1:2854-4052 GCF_003255815.1 Theropithecus gelada
ATGCGGGCTCTTTTTTGGTTCCATATGAACTTTAAAGCAGTTTTTTCCAATTCTGTGAAGAACGTCATTGGTAGCTTGATGGAGATGGCATTGAATCTATAAATTACCTTGGGCAGTATGACCATTTTCACGATATTGATTCTTCCTATCCATGAGCATGGTATGTTCTTCCATTTGTTTGTGTCCTCTTTTATTTCACTGAGCAGTGGTTTGTAGTTCTCCTTGAAGAGGTCCTTTACATCCCTTGTAAGTTGGATTCCTAGGTATTTTATTCTCTTTGAAGCAATTGTGAATGGAAGTTCATTCCTGATTTGGCTCTCTGTTTGTCTGTTACTGGTGTGTAAGAATGCTTGTGATTTTTGCACATTATCCTGAGACTTTGCTGAAGTTGCTTATCAGCTTAAGGAGATTTTGGGCTGAGATGATGGGGTTTTCTAAATATACAATCATGTCATCTGCAAACAGGGACAATTTGACTTCTTCGTTTCCTAACTGAATACCCCTGATTTCTTTCTCTTGCCTAATTGCCCTAGCCAGAACTTCCAACACTATGTTGAATAGGAGTGGTGAGAGAGGGCATCCCTGTCTTGTGCCAGTTTTCAAAGGGAATTTTTCCAGTTTTTGCCCATTCAGTATGATATTGGCTGTGGGTTTGTCATAAATAGCTCTTATTATTTTGAGGTACGTTCCATCAATACCGAATTTATTGAGCATTTTTAGCATGAAGGGCTGTTGAATTTTGTCAAAAGCCTTTTCTGCATCTATTGAGATAATCATGTGGTTCTTGTCTTTGGTTCTGTTTATATGCTGGATTATGTTTATTGATTTGCGAATGTTGAACCAGCCTTGCATCCCAGGGATGAAGCCCACTTGATCATGGTGGATAAGCTTTTTGATGTGTTGTTGAATCCGGTTTGCCAGTATTTTATTGAGGATTTTTGCATCGATGTTCATCAGGGATATTGGTCTAAAATTCTCTTTTTTTGTTGTGTCTCTGCCAGGCTTTGGTATCAGGATGATGTTGGCCTCATAAAATGAGTTAGGGAGGATTCCCTCTTTTTCTATTGATTGGAATAGTTTCAGAAGGAATGGTACCAACTCCTCCTTATACCTCTGGTAGAATTCAGCTGTGAATCCATCTGGTCCTGGACTTTTTTTGGTTGGTAGGCTATTAATTATTGCCTCAATTTCAGAGCCT
>NW_020260537.1:0-4051 GCF_003255815.1 Theropithecus gelada
ATAGAGAAACTATAACTTCACCAGCAGTAAGAATCAAACAATCCAATGTCACAGCCAGCTGCCGTGGCTAAAGAGAATGTTGTAGAACATGGCAAACCCCAGTAATCAGTGAGGTTCTCATGACATAGGGTTTTTCATTTTTCTTTTTTTTTTTTTTTTTTTTGGAGACGGAGTCTGGGTCTGTCACCCAGGCTGGAGTGCAGTGGCCGGATCTCAGCTCACTGCAAGCTCCGCCTCCCGGGTTCACGCCATTCTCCTGCCTCAGCCTCCCGAGTAGCTGGGACTACAGGCGCCCGCCACCTCGCCCGGCTAGTTTTTTGTATTTTTTAGTAGAGACGGGGTTTCACCGGGTTAGCCAGGATGATCTCGATCTCCTGACCTCGTGATCCGCCCGTCTCGGCCTCCCAAAGTGCTGGGATTACAGGCTTGAGCCACCGCACCCGGCCTCATTTTTCTTTTTGAGACAGAGTCTTGCTCTGAGGCCCAGGCTGGAGTAGAGTGACTACGTCACAGCTCACTGCAGCCTTAACTTCCCAGGTCCAAGTGATCCTCCCACCTCAGCCTCCTAACTAACTAAGACCACAGGCGTGCGTCACTACACCTGGCTAATTTATTTTTATTTTCATTTTTGTAGAATAGAGGTATCCCTATATTGCCCAGGCTGGTTTCAAACTCCTGGGCTCAAGGGATCCTCCCACCTCAGGCTCCCAAAGTGCTTGGATTACAGGAGTGAGCCACCGCACCCAGTTGAGTACACGGAACTTAACACTGTGTTTGGAACTTCCCTGAGTGTAATAATTTGTCATTTTTCTGAAACACAATTTTGAATTGCTCCGCAAGGCAGATGTGCACGCATAAGTGATTTATCTAGTGAGTGAGCCCAGTTCTCACCCAGCGTCTCTGTCTCTAAGTGACTCCGTTGCTCTCTGCTAATGACCACGCAGGTCCCATATCGTTTGAGGTCTGACGAGGACTGCTTAGGTTTTTCAGCTAGACATGACTGCCTTTTGCAGAGGAAATAACTGACTAATGTGGCAATGCACAAAGCTCTCAGATATTCTCTGTACACACAGGCTCTATCTGATTCTGTTTGAGGAGTACATCCAAGAACCACACCTGCTCCTCTGCACTGCAGCTATAATACACGGACACGCTAGAGACTGTCTAGGAAAGGGCTGGGCACGGTGGCTCACGCCTGTAATCCCAGCACTTTGGGAGGCCGAGGCGGGCTGATCGATTGAGTTTGGGAGTTCACGACCAGCCTGACCAACATGGAGAAACCCCGTCTCTACTAAAAATACAAAATTAGCTGGGCCTGGTGGTACATGCCTGTAATCCCAGCTACTCGAGAGGCTGAGGCAGGAGAATCGCTTGAACCCAGGAGATGGAGGTTGTGGTGAGCCAAGATCGTGCCACTGCACTTCAGCCTGGCAACAAGAGTGAAACTCTGTCTCAAAAAAAAAAAAAAAAAAGAAAAGAAAAGAAAGAAAGAAAGAAAGAAACTGTCTAGGAAAGAACAGCAGAGGGAAAAAGCTAATAGAACTGAATTCAATTAACATATTGTGTTTAATAAATATCTTTTCAAATTAAAAATAAAAACTGATTAATTTATCTTATAAAAGTTAGAGGATTTCCCAACAGAATTGTTTATGAGGGACTGTGACTATGTTTGCCCTGAAGACTTCCCTCTAAAGCCAATTTAAATTTTAAAATAATGGTAGACTGGGCACAGTGGTTCACGCCTGCAATCCCAGCACTTTGGGAAACCAAGGCAGGTGGATCACTTGAAGCCAGGAGTTCGAGACCAGCCTGGCCAACATAGCAAAACCCTGTCTCTACTAAAAATACAAAAATTAGCCGGGTGTGGTGGCACTCACCTGTAATCCCAGCTACTCAGGAGGTTGAGGCAGGAGAATCGCTTGAACCTGGGAGGTGGAGGCTGCAGTGAGCCGAGATTGTGTCACTGCACTCCAGACTGGATGACAGAGCAAAACTCCATCTCAAAAAAATAAAAGAAAAGAAAAATAATACAAAATTTGGAAGTGCTTTTTTGGGGCAACAAAAATGAGTTTGTGTAAGTGAAAATTCTCAACACAATCCCAGTCAGATTACTTATTTTGGTTTAAACTCCCTTAAAAGTTAGTTTAAGGTCTCTGTTACAAATAAAATAAGGATCAATCAGCACGTAAATCTCCAAGGAGACAAGACACATGAAGGATGATACAGGCTGCATTAGTCTGTTCTCACACTGCTAATAAAGGCATACCTGAGACTGGGTAATTTATAAGGGAAAGATGTTTAATTGACACAGTTCCACATGGCTGAGGATGCCTCACAATCATGGCAGGAGGTGAATGAGGAGCAAAGGCACATCTTACATGGTGGCAGGCAAGAGAGCTTGTATAGGGAAACTCACATTTATAAAACCATCAGATCTCGTGAGACTTGTTCACTACCACAAGAACAGCATGGGGGAATCGGCCCACATGATTCAATTACCTCCCCCTGGCCCCACCCTTGACACGTGGGGATTATTACAATTCAAGGTGAGATTGAATTGTAATCAATCAATTGGGTGGGGACACAGAGGCAAACCATATCATGGTCTCTAGATATTCTATCTAACAAGGAATCCTGAAAACAAATATCAACAACAAACAAAGGGGCCTGCTTCATGACAGTACAATAATTTTGGAAGCTGTAATCAAATAGGGAAAGCTGAGAAATACCCAGCATTCGATTAGACGTTTTATATGATTTCAAGAAATGTGAATACACAAGTTCAAAAGTAGTTAATATTAAACTAAAAAGACATTTACATATGTCAAGAGCCTAAGGAATATAAAATCTAATCAAATGATGTAGCTAGTTGCCTTCGTAAGAATTACAGATGTAATCTGACTTGAAAATTAGATAATAGCATGACTCAAATCTGAGTGGGCTAGGGACCACTTCATTTTTTAGTTAATAAAGTTCTTGTGATAGATGATTGCTGGGACTCCATTAGAGTTGCCAAGAGCAGTCAGAGCCTGGTCAGTATCATTAAGAAGCCTCAGCAAGCTAAGAAAACAAGAGACAAAACATTTTTCTTGGTAAGGTAACCCCAAAGCTACAGGATGACATATTGTTTCCTTCAAGGGAAAGTATATTTAATATTCTCTCTCCTTCCTGTCTCAGCTATCATTCCCCAGTGTGAACCTCAAGTCATCAGATTGAATCTGCCCCACTGCCATTGTTTTTATCACCTACCAACACCTGGGTCAGTCCACCTCATTTCTTTTTTATTTTTTATTTTTTATTTTTATTTTTGAGACAGGGTCTTGCTGTGTCATGCAGGTTGGAGTGCAGTAGCGTGATCACAGCTCATTGCAGCCATGACTTTCCCAGGCTCAAGCAATTCTCCCACCTCAGCCTCCCAAGTAGCTGGGACCTCAGGCGTGTACCACGGCACCTGGCTAATTTTTGTATTTTTTGTAGAGACAAGGTCTCGCCATGTTGCCCAGGCTGGTCTTGAGCTTCTGGGCTCAAGTGATCCACCCACCTCGGTCTCCCATAGCACCTCATGTCTCAATCACTTTAGCTCTTGGCTCATCAATCTTGCTCACAGGGTTCCTGTCTTAATTTGTGGTGATTTCAGTACACATGTAGATGACCTCTCCCACACTCTGGCCCCTCAGTTCCTTAAATATTTCCACTCCCATGACTCTGACCTGCATCCTGCCCATGACTGTCATTACAAGTCACAAACTTCCTGACCACCATGTCCTGTCTTTCCAGCTCACCCTTCCCAGGACAGCAACTCCTACCATCTCCCAGCCCCACTGAAGCCAAAAATCCACGGATCCTGCTACCTTTACACCATCCACCACCCCTCCCGCCACTTCCTGACCTCTTTTCCCTCCTTGTCTGTCTAAATGCCAGAGTGGATTTTATCGTCGCTCGCTGTGCACACCTGAGATTCCCTTGTTCACATTTGCCTTGTTTTATTCATTCAAACACGCCATTATTCTGCCCTTGAACCCTGAAGCTTAACAGAGCTTAAAACCCCCCC
>NW_020260538.1:0-4051 GCF_003255815.1 Theropithecus gelada
CCTTCCTTCCTTCCTTCCTTCCTTCCTTCCTTCCTTCCTTCCTTCCTCCCTCCCTCCCTCCCTCCCTTCCTCACTATCTCCCTCAATTCCTCCCTTCCTCGATCCCTCCCTCCCTCCCTCCTTCTGTCCCTCCTACCCCAGCTTTTCCTCAATGTCTCCCTCCCTGTTCATTTTGTTCCCCCTTCTTTGTACATGTGCACTGCTCAAATATATCTCTGAATAAGATGTCTAACTTGCTGTTGTCTGTTTACTTACCACTTTCATGCTAAACTACAAGTTCTTAGAGGACAGGAAAGTTGTCTTTTATGTCTGTGTAGTAGCCACATTTCCCCCAGTACCTTGCAAAATTTGTTGAATTTGCTTTCCAAAATTCTCTCCATGGGGAATGGAAATGATTCCTGGGAGTTAAGATGTATGAATGGATTAGCACGACCTCCTTGTTTGGACTGGAGAGCCCCGAGTTGGTCATGGCAACTACACTGGGAAAGCTGCAGTAATACGGTTGTTCACATAAGAGCTCTCTGGTTTGCTATTAGTTTGGAGCCTGGTGCTAAATCTAGTGGGATTTGGGCAAGTCCCTTAATTTTTCTGAAGTTCAATTTTCTCATGTGTACAACTGAAATAATAATCTAAAGGATTATTGGGGGATTGAATGAAATAATATACACCAAGCTGTAAGCATGGTGGACAGCTCTGAGTGACTGATAAATACTATCTAGTATTGAAGGTGTTGTCCCAGTTTCCTTCTCCTCCCCCATAATCATCAAACCAACTTTGGAAGCTGTGAAAAAGCACGGGGAGCCTTTCCCCTACTGAAGTGGTAAATTCTACTCTCTTAGTTATAATTATACTATGATCCTGGTGCTGGGAAGAAAGTTGAGTCACTTAACACCAACTCCTCCTGTTGGACTTTGCCTACCCATCTGTGCCTGATTTACTGTAGTTGTTTGAGATCAAAGAACTTGTTTTATTTTTCTGTATGATAAAGAGGATAACTTACCTAAGGTCACACATAAAAGTGGCAGAGGAGGCTTTGCGTAAAGATGTGGCTCATTCTGAAGTTCATGGGAACAGAAGAAAACATGCTCTCCTAAGAGGCAAGAAACAAAATGTAGGCACTCTACTACTTATCTTGTCACCTTGGGAAAAATCATTTATCCTCCTTCAGGGAAAAGACTACCTTTCTGATTCCCAGGCCAGTGCCCCTTCTGTTGACCTTCTTGGGTTTCATTTTTCACATGTATGAATTGAAGATGTTGGCATAGCTTGACTCTGTCCTGCATTTTCATACCTACGTGGTGATATACATGCCCCAGGCCCTTTTTAGTGACCTGGTTCTGTAAAGTCACCTTTCTGCTGAGAGATCCATGTGATTATTCCTAGGCACCGATTGCCACCAGTACTTGCTAGAGTCATTCAATATTGCAAAGCAGTAAATAGAACCACTTTGTGTGTGTAGTTCAGCAGAGGAAATAACCTTACATTTCAGAATTCTTTGCTTTTGTTCTCCCAGTCCTTCTCTAAACACCCTTCCCCCAACCTTGCGTTTTTGCTTTCATCAGGTACCTTCTGCTTTTATTCCCATCTGTTCTTCCTTTTCCTCATTTTCTCTCCAGTGGGGACCTGGAAGATAAGAAAACATACATCTGAAATACAAGATTTGTTGCCTGGGAGAGATCAGAGGATTGTTTATTTCTTTTCTTTTCTTTCTTTTTTTTTTTTTTTTCCTTAACAGCATGATCAAATCTTGGTTCTTTGCTGAAAACTTTTCCAGATGGGGTAGTTTCTTTGCTAATTAAAAGGTTGGATAATGAGCATTTAGTGTTCTGGTGATTAAGACCTCCTCAGCCTCACAGGTCAGTGCCACCTGAATTAATTGGCACCTTCTCAGTTGGGGTTCAGTTCTCACATCTTATCCTACCAAGAATGGCATTCAGAGCTTTCTGTAATCCGCCCTCATGCAGTTTTCCCAGCCCTTCCTCCCTTTGCTACATCACTCTCTGTTGATGTAGTGATTTACCCTCTGTCACTCTCTTGCTATGTGATTTGCTTTCTTGCCACTATATTCCCTTTTTCTCTCTGCCTGAAATGGTTTAGTTATGATTATAGACTCAGGAGACAGTATGCATTGGAATAATTGGAACTAGCCCTGTCACACTAGTTGTTTAGCACCTCAGCTTTCTTTTTCTTTTTCTTTTCTTTTGTTCCTTTTTTTTTTTGAGACAAAGTTTCTCTCTTATTGCCCAGGCTGGAGTGCAATGGCGTGATCTTGGCTCACTGTAATCCTTGCCTCCCGGGTTCAAGCAATTTTCCTGCCTCATCCTATCAAGTAGCTGGGATTACAGGCATGCACCACCATGCTGGGCTGATTTTGTATTTTTAGTAGAGATAGGGTTTCTCCATGTTGGTCAGGCTGGTCTCGAACTTGCGACCTCAGGTGATCCACCCATCTCGGTCCCCCAAAATGCTGGGATTACAGGCATGAGCCACCACGCCTGGTCTAACCTCATTGATCTAACCTATAAAAAAGAGAATGATAATAACTTACCTCATTGGATAGTTATGAAGATAAAATAAGATAGAGTATAAAGGGTTTGGCAGAGCACCTGTCCTATGGTAAATGCTCACTAACTGTTAGCTACTGTAATTTTCTATTTATATCTATTCAAATCTCACTGCTTCTGCAAGTCTCCTAAAAATATATTTTGCCAAAATTTCTTTTGCCATTGAAAGTAATGGCAAAAGCCATAATTTTGCATAAACTAAGAAGCCTTCTTTGCTCATCTTCCAGCCCAAGATGATCTCTTCTTCCTAGTATTCTTATTTCGTGACTTTTATAGAAACACTTGGTTGGTCTGGATTTATGTTTAAAGTTCCTGACTACAGGTGAAATACTCTTGGAGGAAGAGACCCAAGCTTCTAGCACAATGCTGAGGCACATCTCCATAGAATAGAATTGTTATTTTATGTCCCCAGTTAAAGGAATTTTATTTTTGTTGATGTTGTCTTGGGCTCTTGAGTGTTCTACTGATTTATTGAATGGTCCACTGATTTCTCATTATGTGAAAACTCTGGAGTCCTAGGTGTGTTTCTTCCAAGAACCTAATTAATTCAGGCTGCTAAGGCTGCCACATGGACTGTGGTTTAAGGACTAGGCTATTTGGTGAGCAATTCTGTCCTGCTTTGGAACACTAAGGTCATATACCTTTGGAATGCCAAATTACAAGATGCTTTGAAGGAACTTTTAGGGTAAATCACAATCTCATCCATGTGCATCTGCAGTTAAGGTTTATAAAGAGAAGTTTGGTTTCTGATTTTCAGTAGCAGTATCATTAGTTTTTTAAAAACCACTGAAATTTTACATATATTTTGCCACATAAATACCTACAATTAGGTCAGCATGCAGAAAAGTGGGCTTCTGTTTGCATAGAATTACATTAATTCTGCATTCTCTCATAGCAAAGTTGAAAGAGAGGATTAATCACTTATTCATGCAAAACCAATTCGCATGAATCATTTATTTATCTTGTTCTGGTAATTTTGCAGAGCTCATTTTTACATGCCTCAGGCTGCAGATAAAGCAAAAACTCAGAGGGTGAGTTACCCTCCACAATAAAGACCTGATGGCCATGTAAACAGTATGCTTCCTATAGGAAATCAATAGGTAACCATGGAAATGACTCCACAATGGGAAATTCTATTTCTTTATGAACAAATCATCAAAAAGATCAATTGTAAGAGGAAAAGGCTTTGCCGGAAAAAGGCTTTGCCTGTCTGGCTTTGCCTGTCTGTGGTCTGTGTAAAGAAGAAAACATGTGCCTTGGTGACAGTAAAGAATTATCTTAAAGCTGTATTGAGAATGAACACACTTTTTACTTTATAAAGTTTGGGCTGAAATGTCTTGTCCTCCATTCCTGGAGGTCTAGCTAAGAAACTTATATCTAATGGCAAGAAGAATGTTCCAGAATACAGGATGCTTGAATTCTTGATCTGGCCTAATTCATTCCTTCCTTCCTTCCTTCCTTCCTTCCTTCCTTCCTTCCTTCCTTCC
>NW_020260539.1:0-4051 GCF_003255815.1 Theropithecus gelada
GGGGACAGGACGGGGACAGGAGGGGGCAGGACAGGGACAGAGGAGAGACACGGGGCAGGACGGGGGCAGGACGGGGACAGCAGGGCGCAGGAGGGCTGCAGGGAGCCATGTCTGCTCCAATCCCACGCAGGGCCATCTGCCTCCCTCTGCCCAAAATGCGTGATTCACCACGGCAAGGAGGCGAGAAGCAGGGACATCCCTCTAAACCCAAATGAACACACAGTGACGGGGCCCCAGCACCCCATCCACAGGCTCTTTCCATTATTTGAAAACGTTTCTAAAATCTGAACTTCTTTTAATCTTTGAATTGGCTTCTCGTCATACAGCAGCCTCATGGGCAGCCTGTTTCAGGTCTCCATGCTTCGCAGAGGGCACCACTGCACAGAAACACACGAGTCCCAAACGGAGGGAAGCAAATCTCACCCAACGTTAAATATTTGTTTCTCCAAAGCTAAGCGGTCACCTGTGCATGGTGATGGTGATGTTTGAGTTCAGGTGACTTTGAGGCTGACCTTCCACACGGGGCCCTGCGGTTCTCTCCTCTGTGCCCGAACCCTCCTAGTCTTTATTGTGGGAGCAGCGCGGGAGACAGCGGAGATGTGGAAGCAGGCTCTGGCCGCTCGGTCTGCACGAGCGGTTTCCCTGCAGAAGACTCTGCGCCCTTCAGCCTCACCGCCCGCCCCTGGCCTGGGTGCTGCTGTGTGCCGGCGCTGGGCACGCTGGGAAGAGCAGGGCCAGCCGTTTGCAGGACAGGAGGCTGAGGCTGCATGTACCTCCTGAGGGCTGGGCCAGAGGTGGGCTCGGGGCCTGGGCCCTCCCGTGGCCGTGGCCTCTTCCTCGGTCCTTTGCCCTCCAGGGTGCCAGGCCTAGGCCTCCGCGCATCAGTGTGGTCAAAGGGCAGGGCTGGCGTGAGGTGTTGACATTTTGGTACCTGTGGAGCCATGTAGAGAAGCACTGCTCCGAGGTGGGAAAGCCAGAGTCCCGACCAGTGTGGGCTGAGCTCAGGCTGCTGGGGTCCTGGCCAGACCCTGTACTGGGACCTTGTTTGGAAATAGGGTCTCTTCAGAGGATCACACTTAGATGACGTCATCGGAGTCAGCCCCGTCCAGTGTCGCTGGCGTCCTTGTAAAGGGGACGTTCAGATGCAGACAGATACTCACGGGGGGAGTCGACGTGAAAGACAGAGAGAACCACCCACATCCAAGGACTGTCGGAGGCCACCAGAAGCTGGGGAGATCCTGGGACAGACCCCCTCACAGCCTTCCATGAGCTGGGGGGCAGTCACATGTGTGTAAAGTAGCACACGTGTGCCACAAAGCAGAGGCTAAGCAGTGCAAACTGTGCACACTCTGCATGCTCAGGCGGTGACACGCGGCAGACATCACTGTTTCAGAAAGAGCCTGGCGGCAGGATTCACACAAGTAAGCACGTTCCAGACTCCCCAGCACACGCCCTCTCTGGCTCAGGCTCGTGTGAATGTACTGTTACCCTTGTACAGATGTGATCATGGGCCTCCTCACGCACATACAGATCACGCCCTCTCGCTGGTGTACATGGGAACACACGCTCTCCTCATATACACAACTACACCCGCTCCTTCTCCACCCTTGTTCACAGCAGCAGCCTGAGAAGATACAGAATTCCATGAATTGCAGCCCAGAGACCCCCCGAGCCCTGCTGGCTCGCCTGCCTCCCGCCTCCTAGCATGCACCAAGGTGGAGACCAGCTGCTGCCCGGTGCCTGCCCCTCCTCCCTGGGCCACGCTGACTCGCAGACGCTGCTGCTCAGTGTGGTCAGGGGCTCGGGTCAGCCCCAGGATGACCGAGTGATGGGCTCCACCCTAAACTGGCTGTGGAGACCTTCCACACACTTTCCTCCTCCATGAGTTCGACGGCGGGGCACGCTTGGAAGCCAAGGGCTGGCAGAGGCCGAGCCAGCTTGGATCTCAGAGTGGCCAGGTGGGGCAGAGCCACACTCCACCGCAGGACGCTGCACTGATATGAGAGAGAAACAAGCTTGTCTTGGGTTAAACGGTTAAGATTTCGGGGGATGTGTTTAAAGTCCCTCATGTTCTTTTAACTGTCCACTGCCTGTCTCCAGGAGGGGCCCGGGGCAGGCACTGAAGTACTCTGCAGTTTTCAGGCCCCTGGCACTCAGGCAGGAGCTCTGCTCTTAGAAAAGCCAGTAGACTGGCACTCGGCACATCCTTGAAAGTGGGTGGTGTGGGACTCTGCCCTTTGCCCTCTGCCCTGTGCCCTCTACCCTGGCGTTCAGTGCTCTGCTGTGACTGCCGTTCCCCGGCTCCCTCTCTTTTCCTACACATGGATTTGCACAGACCCTGCAGCACCTCCCTCCCTTTCTCCTCCCTCTTTTCTCTTTACTCAGGAATATCTCTTCTTAGTTACAGGGTTGGGCATCCCAAGACCTCGTTAATGGGGTCCCCACATCCAGGGCACTGCAGATGGGCTGCTGACCACATGCCTCTGGCCACCGGCCAATCTTGGGCCATTCGCTGACACCCCGGAGGCCGACGGGCCCTCACGCTGCTCAAGGTGGAGGGAGGCTGTGCACTGGGGGTGCCAGCATAGGAGCACTGTATTCCGGGGGCGCCGCGGCTCCCTCCTCCCCAGGCTGCTGACGCGTCACACCAGCAGCTCTGATTGAAATCCAAATCCTTTCACATAAAACCCTTCACTTGTGCTCTTAAGGAGAGAGGCTTGTGCACACGCTAGGGCTCTGCTTCCCTTCTGCTGCGTTTTGCTGGTGCACTGGAGGTCTGACGTCCTATCAGGAGAGGACCTTGCTGCTCCCCCAAACGAAGAATCATGTCACAGGAAACTCCCCTTTTGACCGTGCCTTCCAACAGCAAAACAGGGAGCTGAGAAGACCATGAGGAGCGGGCTGTGGGGAAAGGAGGGGGTCACTGCGGTCAAACGAGTATTGGGCGGATGGTGCCACTGCCAGAGCCCACCCAGAACCACCATCACGGCACCATTTCACCCCAGCCGGTCCTCCCCACGTCCTCAGGTGGCTGAAGAGCACATCACACCACATCTGTCCTCAGGGAAAAGAGGAGAGAACGCACCTGAGAGGACCCGTCGACCAGGGACACACACGACACACACAAAGCAGCATCCAGAGCTATGGCCGGGGCCACCAATGGGGTGAGGGGCCAAGGAGAGCCCTGGCTGCCCTGCAGAGGGTGTGTCCGTGTGACCTGTGTGTATGCATGTGTGTGTCTGTGTGTAATGTGTGAGAGATGGGTGTGTTTGATGTGTGCATGTGTACATGTCTGTGTATGTGTGTATGTTTGGTGTGTGTGTATAGTGTATGTGTGTGGTGCGTGTGTGTGTGGTGAGTGTATGTGATGTTTGTATGTTTGGTGTGTGTGTGTAATGTGTGTATGTGTACATGTCTGTGTATGTGTGCATGTTTGGTGTGTATGTATGCTGTGTGTATAGTGTATGTGTGTGGTGTGTGTGTGTGGTGAGTGCATGCGATATTTGTGTGGTGTGTGTGGTGTGTGTAGTGAGATGTGTGTATGTATGATGTGTGTATGGTGTATGTGTGTGTTATGTGTGTGGTGTGTGCATGTATTTGTACATGTGTGGTGTGTGTCTGGGGGGCATATGTGTGTGGTGTGTGTATATATATGTGTCTGTGGATGTGTGGCATGTGTGGTGTGTGCATGTGTGGTATGTGTGTTGTGTGTATGGTGTGGGTAAGGTGTGTGTACTGTGTGCATATGTATATGTGTGTGTGCATATGTGGTGTGTGTGATAGGTGTGTGATGTGTGTGTATTCCTGTGAATGTGTGTGCACATGTGTGTGTGCCTGTGTTTGCATGCACGTGTGTCTGCACATGTGTGGTGTGTGTGGTATGTGTGTCGTAGGTGTGTGATGTGTGTGCATTCCTGTGAAAGTGTGTGCACATATGTGTTTGTGTGCATGTGTGTGTGTGCCTGCGCATGGGTGTGTGGTATGTGTGTGGTAGGTGTGTGCATGTGTGTGTGTGCATGTGTGTTGTGTGGTAGGTGTGTGGTGTGTGTGT
>NW_020260540.1:0-4050 GCF_003255815.1 Theropithecus gelada
AGCAGTTTCTCAGAAACCTTCTTTCCAGTTTTTCTCTGAGGATATTTCCTTTTTCACCATAGCCCTCTATGGGCATCCAGATATCACTTTGCGAATTCCACAAGAACAGGCTTAGCGAGCGGCTTCTTGAGGGGGAAGCTGTAACTCTGTGAGATGAATTCACAGAACACTAAGCAGTTTCTAAGAAAGCTTCTTTCCAGATTTAATCGGAGGATATTTCCTTTTTCACCATAGCCCTCTATGGGCTTCCTAATATCACTTTGTAATTTCCAGAAGAACTGTCTTAGGTAAAGTCTTCTTGAGAGGAAAGCTGTAACTCTGTGAGATGATTTCACGGAACACAAACAAGTTTCTCAGAAAGCTTCTTTCTCTTTGTTATCGGAGGATATTCCCTTTGGCCCTATAATCTTCAAAGGGATCCGAAATATCTGTTCACAGATTCCACAGAAATGAGGCCAGCAAAGAGATCCACGAAATACAGATGTAAGTCTGTGAGTGGAAGTCACACATCACAAAGCAGTTTCTCAGAAAGCTTCCTTCCCGATTTTCTCTGAGGATATTTTCTTTTTCACCATAGCCCTCTATGGGCTTCGAAATATCCCCTTGCGAATTCCACAAGAACAGGCTTAGCGAGCGGCTTCTTGAAGTGAAAGCTGTAACTCTGTGAGATGAATTCACAGAACACTAAGAAGTTTCTCAGAAAGCTTCCTTCCAGATTTCATCGGAAGATATTTCCTTTTTCACCGTAGCCCTCTATGGGCTTCCAAATATCACTTTGCAAATTCCACAAGAACAGTCTTAGCAAAAGGCTTTTTGAGGGGAAAACTGTAACTCTGTGAGAAGATTTCACAGAACACAAAGAAGTTTCTCAGAAACCTTCTTTCTCTTTGTTATCGGAGGATATTTCTTTGGCCCTATAGTCTTCAAAGGGATCCGAAATATCTGTTCTCAGACTCCACAGAAATAAGGCTAGCAAAGAGATCCACGAAATACAGATGTAACACTGTGAGTGGAAGTCACACATCACAAAGCAGTTTCTCAGGAATCTTCTTTCCAGTTTTTCTCTGAGGATATTGCCTTTTTCAACATAGCCTTCTCTGAGCTTCCAAATATCACTTTGCGAATTCCACAAGAACACGCTTAGCGAGCGGCTTCTTGAGGGGAAAGCTGTAACTCTGTGAGATGAATTGACAAACACTAAGCAGTTTGTCAGAAAGCTTCTTTCCAGAGTTCATCGGTGGATATATCCTTTTTAACCATTGTTCTCTATTGGGTTCCAAATATCACGTTGCAAATTCCACAAGAACTGTCTTAGCTAAGGCTTCTTGGGGGAAAGCTGTACCTCTGTGAGATGATTTCACAGAACAAAAAGGAGGTTCTCAGAAAGCTTCTGTCTCTTTGTTATCGAAGGACATTTCCTTTGGCCCTCTAGTCTTCAAAGCAATCCGAAATATCTGTTCTCAGTTTCCACAGAAATAAGGCTAGCAAAGAGATCCACGAAATGCAGATGTAACTCTGTCAGTGGAAGTCACACATCAGAAAGCAGTTTCTCAGAAAGCTTCTTTACAGTTCTTCTTTGAGGATATTTCCTTTTTCACCGTAGTCCTCTATGGGCTTCCAAATATCACTTTGCGAACTCCACAAGAATAGGCTTATCCAGCGGCTTCTTGAGGGGAAAGCTGTAACTCTGTGAGATGAATTCACAGAACACTAAGCAGTTTCTCAGAAAGATTCTTTCCAGATTTCATCGGAGGATATTTCCTTTTTCACCATAGCCCTCTATGGGCTTCCTAATATCACATTGAAAATTCCACAAGAACTCTCCTAGTGAATGGCTTCTTGAGGGGAATGCTGTAACTCTGTGAGATGATTTCACAGAACACAAAGATGTTTCTCAGAGACCTTCTTTGTCTTTGTTATCGGAGGATATTTCCTTTAGCCCTATAATCTTCAAAGGGATCCGAAATATCTGTTCTCAGATTCCACAGAAATAACGCTCGCTAAGAGATCCATGAAATACAGATATAACTCTGTCAGTGGAAGTCACACATCACAAAGCAGTTTCTCAGAAAGCTTCTTTCCAGTTTTTCTCTGAGGATAGTTCCTTTTTCACCATAGCCCTGTATGGGCTTCCGAATATCACTTTGCGAATTCCACAAGAACAGGCTTAGCGAGCGGCTTCTTGAGGGGAAAGCTGTAACTCTGTGAGATTAATTCACAGAACACTAAGTAGTTTCTCAGAAAGCTTCTTTCCAGATTTCATCGGAGGATATTTTCTTATTCATCATTGAGCTCTATTGGCTTCCAAATATCACATTGCAAATTCCACAAGAACTGTCTGAGCGAAAGGCTTCTGTAGGGGAAAGCGGTAACTCTGTGTGATGATTTCACAGAACAGAAAGAAGTTTCTCAGAAAGCTTCTTTCTCTTTGTTATCGGAGGATATTTCCTTTGACCCTATAATCTTCAAAGGGATCCGAAATATCTGTTCTCAGATTCCACAGAAATAAGGCTAGCAAAGAGATCCACGAAATACAGATGTAACTCTGTGAGTGGAAGTCACACATCACAAAGCAGTTTCTGAGAAAGCTTCTTTCCAGTTTTTTTCTGAGGATATTTCCTTTTTCACCCTAGCCCTCTATGGGCTTCCAAATATCACTTTGCGAATTACACAAGAACAGGCTTAGCGAGCGGCTTCTTTAGGGGAAAGCTGTAACACTGTGAGATGAATTCACAGAACACTAAGCAGTTTCTCAGAAAGCTTCTTTCCAGATTTCATCGGAGGATTTTTCCTTTTTCACCGCAGCCCTTTAAGGGCTTCCAAATATCACTTTGCAAATTCCACAAGAACTGTCTTAGCGAAAAGCTTCTTCAGGGGAAAGCGGCAACTCTGTGTGACGATTTCACAGAACACAAAGATGTTTCTCAGAAAGCTTCTTTCTCTTTGTTATCGGAGGATATTTCCTTTGGCCCTATAATCTTCAAAGGGATCCGAAATATCTGTTCTCAGATTCCAGAGAAATAAGGCTAGGTAAGAGGTACACGAAATACAGAAGTAACTCTGTGAGTGGAAGTCACACATCACAAAGCAGTTTCTCAGAAAGTTTCTTTCCAGTTTTTCTCTGAGGACATTTCCTTTTTCACCATAGCCCAATATGGGCTTCCAAATATCACTTTGCGAATTCCACAAGAACAGGCTTAGCGAGCGGCTTCTTTAGGGGAAAGCTGTAAATCTGTGAGATGAATTCACAGAACACTAAGGAGTTTCTCAGAAAGCTTCTTTCCAGGTTTCATCGGAGGATATTTCCTTTTTCACCGTAGCCCTCTATGGGCTTCCAAATATCACTTTGAAAATTCCATAAGAACTGTCTTAGCGAAAGGCTTCTTGAGGGGAAAGCTGTAACTCTGTGGGTTGATTTCACAGAACAGAAAGAAGTTTCTCAGAAAGCTTCTTTCCCTTTTTCATCGGAGCATATTTCCATTGGCCCTATAAACTTCAAAGGGATCCGAAATATCTGTTCTCAGATTCCACAGAAATAAGGTTAGCCAAACATCCACGAAATACAGATGTATCTATGTGAGTGGAAGTCACACATCACAAAGCAGTATCTCAGAAAGCATCTATCCAGTTTTTCTCTGAGGATATTTCCTTTTTCACTATAGACCTCTATGGGCATCCAAATATCACTTGCGAATTCCACAAGAACAGGCTTAGCGAGCGGCTTCTTGAGGGGAAAGCTGCAACTCTCTGAGATGAATTCACAGAACACGAAGCAGGTTCTCAGAAAGCTTCTTTCCACTTTTAATCGAAGGATATTTCCTTTTTCACCATAGCCCTCTATGGGCTTCCAAATATCACTTTGCAAATTCCACAAGAACAGTCTTAGCAAAAGGCTTTTTGAGGGGAAAGCTGTAACTCTGTGAGAAGATTTCACAGAACACAGAGAAGTTTCTCAGAAAGCTTCTTTCTCTTTGTTATCGGAGGATATTTCCTTTGGCCCTATAGTCTTCAAAGGGATCCGAAATATCTGTTCTGAGATTCCACAGAAAT
>NW_020260541.1:0-4050 GCF_003255815.1 Theropithecus gelada
TCGCTAAGACAGTTCTTTTGGAATTGGCAAAGTGATATTTGGAAGTCAATAGAGGGCTATGGTGAAAAAGGAAATATCCTCAGATGTAATCTGGAAAGAAGCTTTCTGAGAAACTGCTTAGTCTTCTGTTAATTCATCTCATAGAGTTACATCTGTATTTCGTGTATCTCTTTCCTAGCCTTATTTCTGTGGAATCTGAGAACAGATATTACCTATCCCGTTGAAGACAATAGCGCCAAAGGAAATATCCTCCGATAAAAAGGAGAAAGAAGCTTTCTGAGAAACTTCTTTGTTTTGTGTGAGATCATCTCACAGAGTTACAGCTTTCCCCTCAAGAAGCCTTTCGCTAAGATAGTTCTTGTGGAATTGGCAAAGTGATATTTGGAAGCCCATAGAGGGCTATGGTGAAAAAGGAAATATCCTCAGTTGAAATATGGAAAGAAGTTTTCTGAGAAACTGCTTAGTGTTCTGTTAATTTATCTCACTGAGTTACATCTGTATTTCATGGAACTCTTTGCTAGCCTTATTTCTGTGGAATCTGAGAACCGATATTTCAGATCCCTCTGAAGACTATTGGGCAAAAGGAAATATCCTCCGATAACAAAGGGAAAAAAGCTTTCTGAGAAACTTCTTTGTGTTCTGTGAAATCATCTCACAGAGTTACAGCTTTCCCCACAAGAAGCCTTTCGCTAAGTCAGTTCTTGTGGAATTGGAAAAGTGATATTTGGAAGCCCAGAGAGGGCTATGGTGAAAAAGGAAATATCCTCAGATGAAACCTGGAAAGAACCTTTCTGAGAAACTGCTCTGTGATGTGTGACCTCCATTCACAGAGTTACATCTGTATTTCGTGGATCTCTTTGCTAGCCTCATTTCTGTGGAATCTGAGAACAGATATTTCGGATCACTTTGAAGACTATAGGGCCAAAGGAAATATCCTCTGATAACAAAGAGAAAGAAGCTTTCTGAGAAACTTCTTTGTGTTCTGTGAAATCATCTCACAGAGTTACAGCTTTCCCCACAGGAAGCCTTTCGCTAAGACAGTTCTTTTGGAATTGGCAAAGTGATATTTGGAAGTCCATAGACGGCTATGGTGAGAAAGGAAATATCCTCAGATGAAATCTGGAAAGAAGCTTTCTGAGAAACTGCTTAGTGTTCTGTTAATTCATCTCACAGAGTTACATCTGTATTTCATGGATCTCTTTGCTAGCCTTATTTCTGTGGAATCTGAGAACAGATATTTCGGATCCCTTTGAAGACTATAGGGCCAAAGGAAATATCCTGCGGTAACAAAGAGAAAGAAGCTTTCTGAGAAACTGCTTTGTGTCCTCTGAAATCATCTCACAGAGTTCCAGCTTTCCCCTCAAGAAGCCTTTCGCTAAGACAGTTGTTCTGGAATTGGCAAAGTGATATTTGGAAGCCCATAGAGGGCTATGGTGAAAAAGGAAATATCCTCAGGTGAAATCTGGAAAGAATCTTTCTGAGAAACTGCTTAGTGTTCTTTTAATTCATCTCACAGAGTTACTTCTGTATTTTGTGGATCTCTTTGCTAGCCTTATTTCTGTGGAATCTGAGAACAGATATTTCGGATCCCCTTGAAGACTATAGGACCAAAGGAAATATCCTCCGGTAACAAACACAAAGAAGCTTTCTGAGAAACTTGTTTGTGTCCTGTGAAATCATCTCACAGAGTTACAGCTTTCCCCTAAGGAAGCCTTTCACTAAGACAGTTCTTGTGGAATTGGCAGTGATATTTGAATGTCCATAGAGGGCTATGGTGAAAAAGGAAATATCCTCAGCTTAAATCTGGAAAGAAGCTTTCTGAGAAACTGCTTACTGTTCTGTTAATTCATCTCACAGAGTTACATCTGTATTTCATGGATCTCTTTGTTAGCCTTGTTTCTGTGGAATCTGAGAACAGATACTTCGGAACCCTTTGAAGACTATAGGGCCAAAGGAAATATCCTCCGATAACAAAGGGAAAGAAGCTTTCTGAGAAACTTCTTTGTCTTCTGTGAAATCATCTCTCAGAGTTACGGCTTTCCCCTCAAGAAACCTTTCGCTAAGACAGTTCTTTTGGAATTGGCAAAGTGATATTTGGAAGTCCATAGAGGGCTATGGTGAAAAAGGAAATATCCTCAGATGAAATCTGGAAAGAAGCTTTCTGAGAAACTGCTTAGTGTTCTGTTAATTCATCTCATAGAGTTACATCTGTATTTCGTGTATCTCTTTCCTAGCCTTATTTCTGTGGAATCTGAGAACAGATATTACGGATCCCGTTGAAGACAATAGCGCCAAAGGAAATATCCTCCGATAACAAGGAGAAAGAAGCTTTCTGAGAAACTTCTTTGTTTTGTGTGAGATCATCTCACAGAGTTACAGCTTTCCCCTAAAGAAGCCTTTCGGTAAGACCGTTCTTGTGGAATTGGCAAAGTGATATTTGGAAGCCCATAGAGGGCTATGGTGAAAAAGGAAATATCGTCATATAAAATCTGGAAAGAAGCTTTCTGAGAAACTGCTCTGTGATGTGTGACCTCCACTCACAGAGTTTCATCTGTATTTTGTGGATCTCTTTGCTAGCCTTATTTCTGTACAATCTGAGAACAGATATTTCGGATTCCTTTAAAGACTATAGGGCCAAAGGAAATATCCTCCGGTAACAAAGAGAAAGAAGCTTTCTGAGAAACTTCTTTCTGTTCTGTGAAATCATCTCACAGATTTACATCATTCCCTTCAGGAAGCATTTCGCTAAGACAGTTCTTGTGGAATTGGCAAAGTGATAGTTGGAAGCCCTTTGAGGGCTATGGTGAAAAAGGAAATATCCTCAGCTGAAATCTGGAAAGAAGCTTTCTGAGAAACTGCTTAGAGTTCTGTTAATTCATCTCAGAGAGTTACTTCTGTATTTCAGGGATCTCTTTGCTAGCCTTTTTTCTGTGGAATCTGAGAACAGATATTTCGGATCCCTTCGAAGAATATAGGGCCAAAGGAAATATCCTCCGGTAACAAAGAGAAAGAAGCTTTCTGAGAAACTTCTTTGTGTCCTGTGAAAACATCCCACAGAGTTACAGCTTTCCCCTCAGGAACCCTTTCGCTAAGACAGTTCTTCTGGAATTGGCAAGGTGATATTTGGAAGCCCTTAGAGGGGTATGGTGAAAAAGGAAATATCCTCAGATGAAATCTGGAAAGAAGCTTTCTGAGAAACTGCTTAGTGTTCTGTTAATTCATCTCATAGAGTTACATCTCTATTTCCTGTATCTCTTTCCTAGCCTTATTTCTGTGGAATCTGAGAACAGATATTTCTGATCCCGTTGAAGACAATAGGTCCAAAGGAAATATCCTCCGATAACAAAGAGAAAGAAGCTTTCTGAGAAACTTCTGTGTGTTCTTTGAAATCATCTCACAGAGTTACTGCTTTCCCCTCAAGAAGCCTTTCACTAAGATAGTTCTTGTGGAATTGGCAAAGTGATATTTGGAAGCCCATGGGGGGCTATGGTGAAAAAGGATATATCCTCAGTTGAAATCTGGAAAGAAGGTTTCTGAGAAACTGCTCTGTGATGTGTGACTTCCACTCACAGAGTTACATCTGTACTTCGTGGATCTCTTTGCTAGCCTTATTTATGTGGAATCTGAGAACTGATATTTCGGATCCCTTTGAAGACTATAGGGCCAAAGGAAATATCCTCTGATAACAAAGAGAAAGAAGCTTTCTGAGAAACTTCTTTGTGTTCTGAGAAATCATCTTACGGAGTTTCAGCTTTCCCCTCAGGAAGCCTTTCGCTAAGACTGTTCTTGTGGAATTGGCAAAGTGATATTTGGAAGCCCGTAGAGGGCTATGGTGAAAAAGGAAATATCCTCAGTTGAAATCTGGAAAGAGGATTTCTGAGAAACTGCTTAGTGTTCTGTTATTTATCTCACAGAGTTACATATGTATTTCATGGATCTCTTTGCTAGCCTTATTTCTGTGGAATCTGAGAACTGATATTTCGGATCCCTTTGAAGACTATATGGCCAAAGGAAATATCCTCCGGTAACAAAGAGAAAGAAGCTTTCTGA
>NW_020260542.1:0-4050 GCF_003255815.1 Theropithecus gelada
TCGCTAAGACAGTTCTTTTGGAATTGGCAAAGTGATATTTGGAAGTCAATAGAGGGCTATGGTGAAAAAGGAAATATCCTCAGATGTAATCTGGAAAGAAGCTTTCTGAGAAACTGCTTAGTCTTCTGTTAATTCATCTCATAGAGTTACATCTGTATTTCGTGTATCTCTTTCCTAGCCTTATTTCTGTGGAATCTGAGAACAGATATTACCTATCCCGTTGAAGACAATAGCGCCAAAGGAAATATCCTCCGATAAAAAGGAGAAAGAAGCTTTCTGAGAAACTTCTTTGTTTTGTGTGAGATCATCTCACAGAGTTACAGCTTTCCCCTCAAGAAGCCTTTCGCTAAGATAGTTCTTGTGGAATTGGCAAAGTGATATTTGGAAGCCCATAGAGGGCTATGGTGAAAAAGGAAATATCCTCAGTTGAAATATGGAAAGAAGTTTTCTGAGAAACTGCTTAGTGTTCTGTTAATTTATCTCACTGAGTTACATCTGTATTTCATGGAACTCTTTGCTAGCCTTATTTCTGTGGAATCTGAGAACCGATATTTCAGATCCCTCTGAAGACTATTGGGCAAAAGGAAATATCCTCCGATAACAAAGGGAAAAAAGCTTTCTGAGAAACTTCTTTGTGTTCTGTGAAATCATCTCACAGAGTTACAGCTTTCCCCACAAGAAGCCTTTCGCTAAGTCAGTTCTTGTGGAATTGGAAAAGTGATATTTGGAAGCCCAGAGAGGGCTATGGTGAAAAAGGAAATATCCTCAGATGAAACCTGGAAAGAACCTTTCTGAGAAACTGCTCTGTGATGTGTGACCTCCATTCACAGAGTTACATCTGTATTTCGTGGATCTCTTTGCTAGCCTCATTTCTGTGGAATCTGAGAACAGATATTTCGGATCACTTTGAAGACTATAGGGCCAAAGGAAATATCCTCTGATAACAAAGAGAAAGAAGCTTTCTGAGAAACTTCTTTGTGTTCTGTGAAATCATCTCACAGAGTTACAGCTTTCCCCACAGGAAGCCTTTCGCTAAGACAGTTCTTTTGGAATTGGCAAAGTGATATTTGGAAGTCCATAGACGGCTATGGTGAGAAAGGAAATATCCTCAGATGAAATCTGGAAAGAAGCTTTCTGAGAAACTGCTTAGTGTTCTGTTAATTCATCTCACAGAGTTACATCTGTATTTCATGGATCTCTTTGCTAGCCTTATTTCTGTGGAATCTGAGAACAGATATTTCGGATCCCTTTGAAGACTATAGGGCCAAAGGAAATATCCTGCGGTAACAAAGAGAAAGAAGCTTTCTGAGAAACTGCTTTGTGTCCTCTGAAATCATCTCACAGAGTTCCAGCTTTCCCCTCAAGAAGCCTTTCGCTAAGACAGTTGTTCTGGAATTGGCAAAGTGATATTTGGAAGCCCATAGAGGGCTATGGTGAAAAAGGAAATATCCTCAGGTGAAATCTGGAAAGAATCTTTCTGAGAAACTGCTTAGTGTTCTTTTAATTCATCTCACAGAGTTACTTCTGTATTTTGTGGATCTCTTTGCTAGCCTTATTTCTGTGGAATCTGAGAACAGATATTTCGGATCCCCTTGAAGACTATAGGACCAAAGGAAATATCCTCCGGTAACAAACACAAAGAAGCTTTCTGAGAAACTTGTTTGTGTCCTGTGAAATCATCTCACAGAGTTACAGCTTTCCCCTAAGGAAGCCTTTCACTAAGACAGTTCTTGTGGAATTGGCAGTGATATTTGAATGTCCATAGAGGGCTATGGTGAAAAAGGAAATATCCTCAGCTTAAATCTGGAAAGAAGCTTTCTGAGAAACTGCTTACTGTTCTGTTAATTCATCTCACAGAGTTACATCTGTATTTCATGGATCTCTTTGTTAGCCTTGTTTCTGTGGAATCTGAGAACAGATACTTCGGAACCCTTTGAAGACTATAGGGCCAAAGGAAATATCCTCCGATAACAAAGGGAAAGAAGCTTTCTGAGAAACTTCTTTGTCTTCTGTGAAATCATCTCTCAGAGTTACGGCTTTCCCCTCAAGAAACCTTTCGCTAAGACAGTTCTTTTGGAATTGGCAAAGTGATATTTGGAAGTCCATAGAGGGCTATGGTGAAAAAGGAAATATCCTCAGATGAAATCTGGAAAGAAGCTTTCTGAGAAACTGCTTAGTGTTCTGTTAATTCATCTCATAGAGTTACATCTGTATTTCGTGTATCTCTTTCCTAGCCTTATTTCTGTGGAATCTGAGAACAGATATTACGGATCCCGTTGAAGAGAATAGCGCCAAAGGAAATATCCTCCGATAACAAGGAGAAAGAAGCTTTCTGAGAAACTTCTTTGTTTTGTGTGAGATCATCTCACAGAGTTACAGCTTTCCCCTAAAGAAGCCTTTCGGTAAGACCGTTCTTGTGGAATTGGCAAAGTGATATTTGGAAGCCCATAGAGGGCTATGGTGAAAAAGGAAATATCGTCATATAAAATCTGGAAAGAAGCTTTCTGAGAAACTGCTCTGTGATGTGTGACCTCCACTCACAGAGTTTCATCTGTATTTTGTGGATCTCTTTGCTAGCCTTATTTCTGTACAATCTGAGAACAGATATTTCGGATTCCTTTAAAGACTATAGGGCCAAAGGAAATATCCTCCGGTAACAAAGAGAAAGAAGCTTTCTGAGAAACTTCTTTCTGTTCTGTGAAATCATCTCACAGATTTACATCATTCCCTTCAGGAAGCATTTCGCTAAGACAGTTCTTGTGGAATTGGCAAAGTGATAGTTGGAAGCCCTTTGAGGGCTATGGTGAAAAAGGAAATATCCTCAGCTGAAATCTGGAAAGAAGCTTTCTGAGAAACTGCTTAGAGTTCTGTTAATTCATCTCAGAGAGTTACTTCTGTATTTCAGGGATCTCTTTGCTAGCCTTTTTTCTGTGGAATCTGAGAACAGATATTTCGGATCCCTTCGAAGAATATAGGGCCAAAGGAAATATCCTCCGGTAACAAAGAGAAAGAAGCTTTCTGAGAAACTTCTTTGTGTCCTGTGAAAACATCCCACAGAGTTACAGCTTTCCCCTCAGGAACCCTTTCGCTAAGACAGTTCTTCTGGAATTGGCAAGGTGATATTTGGAAGCCCTTAGAGGGGTATGGTGAAAAAGGAAATATCCTCAGATGAAATCTGGAAAGAAGCTTTCTGAGAAACTGCTTAGTGTTCTGTTAATTCATCTCATAGAGTTACATCTCTATTTCCTGTATCTCTTTCCTAGCCTTATTTCTGTGGAATCTGAGAACAGATATTTCTGATCCCGTTGAAGACAATAGGTCCAAAGGAAATATCCTCCGATAACAAAGAGAAAGAAGCTTTCTGAGAAACTTCTGTGTGTTCTTTGAAATCATCTCACAGAGTTACTGCTTTCCCCTCAAGAAGCCTTTCACTAAGATAGTTCTTGTGGAATTGGCAAAGTGATATTTGGAAGCCCATGGGGGGCTATGGTGAAAAAGGATATATCCTCAGTTGAAATCTGGAAAGAAGGTTTCTGAGAAACTGCTCTGTGATGTGTGACTTCCACTCACAGAGTTACATCTGTACTTCGTGGATCTCTTTGCTAGCCTTATTTATGTGGAATCTGAGAACTGATATTTCGGATCCCTTTGAAGACTATAGGGCCAAAGGAAATATCCTCTGATAACAAAGAGAAAGAAGCTTTCTGAGAAACTTCTTTGTGTTCTGAGAAATCATCTTACGGAGTTTCAGCTTTCCCCTCAGGAAGCCTTTCGCTAAGACTGTTCTTGTGGAATTGGCAAAGTGATATTTGGAAGCCCGTAGAGGGCTATGGTGAAAAAGGAAATATCCTCAGTTGAAATCTGGAAAGAGGATTTCTGAGAAACTGCTTAGTGTTCTGTTATTTATCTCACAGAGTTACATATGTATTTCATGGATCTCTTTGCTAGCCTTATTTCTGTGGAATCTGAGAACTGATATTTCGGATCCCTTTGAAGACTATATGGCCAAAGGAAATATCCTCCGGTAACAAAGAGAAAGAAGCTTTCTGA
>NW_020260543.1:0-9555 GCF_003255815.1 Theropithecus gelada
AAATACTTTCTTAGAGTAAAATATTCTCATATCTTGAGATGGCACTGGTTAAAAACAGCAAAGATTTGCAAGTCGGTGTCTTATCAAGTACTTACTTATCAAGTAAGTAGCAGATCCCTCTTCACACCTTTACAGAGTTATCCAAAAAGCAGTAATTTACACAAGAGCAGACAATTTTCGTAGCTTTCTATTGAGTTTATATGTTAATATTGTTATAGAATTTAACTCAATTTTCTTATAAAATTACCTGATCAAATTTTATATGATATTATGATATCATAATATATCAAAATTTATTTAGATGTCAAATAAATTTTATATATCATAATATTATACAATATAACGATATTATAAGTTCCATTTACACTCAGATAATTTCACTAGGCAGTGTCTGTCAACCACTAATATCTTTTTTGGTTCCACTACTTGCACAGATAGCACAGCTGGGAAAACACAGACTCACCCAACACAGTCTCTTCCCTGCTTCTTTCTCCTCCTCAGGGAATCAGCTCATCAGTCAATCAAGTCATCTGGGACTGGAGACTGAGTACTCCCTAACACAGAAGGTCTCATTCCTGCATGCTTTCCTCAGCAGACGGGGAGACAAGAAGGAAAACTTCTTGTTGGCTGAACAGGTTTCTCCTTCCTGCCGCTTCTTAGAGCCTCAACAAAAAGTTTCTTGCTGAAGTTCTACTGGGGACCTAGACACAGTTAAGGAGAGACTTTTTCAGGATCCTGTCATAGTGACAAGAAAACAAAGAACCGGGAACATGTCCCAGCAAGTGTTTCAGCCAGGAAACACTTGCTGGGACATGAACTAACCCTTCTGTAGTCTGAGGGCTCTGACCAGCAGAGACAGACTCTGCTGCAGTAGGAAGGGATGAGGCCGCTGTTCTGAACCTACAGCTCCACCACACCTTGGCCTGTCTCACTGAGGCAATTTTGAGAGGCTGCCCTGGAATATGTCTTGATGGTGGATGTTGAGAAATAATGTGGGCTTTGATGGGATTCGGGTGGTGTCTGCTGTGTGAAGACAGGAGCTGAATGTTCAGAATCTAGGCTGTTTTTCTTGTGATCAGTTGGGTTACCTGTTTGGAACCAAGTCCATTTTTACTAGGGAGGCTGAATAAATTCCACAGAACACAGTGGTGCTCCCAGGATGACTGAGGCAGGGTGAGAAAGGGGAAATGTTTTTCCACCTAGACATTTTGCTACCTCAGGAATCAAGGGCTGATTAGGTTAGCACTGGCTCTAATCTAATCAATTCAATTTTATTGCATTTGATCTAATTATCTTCCCCATTTTTAAGGTAGGATGGGCCGTTTCATTTGGTATTTATTTTTCTTTGCATTTTTATTTCATCATATATGTGTGGATCTAATACAATCAACCATAATTTGACATTTGTTGCTTCCAAGCATTTAAGAAATTATAATATCTATGTATACAATGTTAACACTACGTATAATAAATTCTCTTTCTGTGCAAAATATAACTGAGACAGAAATCGGAAGACATGATTTCCCGATCTTCTTCTGATCCCTGTGCTCCCGGTTCTTTGTTTTCTTGTCACTATGACAGGATCCTGAAAAAGTCTCTCCTTAACTGTGTCTAGGCCCCCAGTAGAACTACAGCAAGAAACTTCTTTTTGAGGCTCTAAGAAGCGGCAGGAAGGGGAAACCTGTTCAGCCAATAAGAGTCAGCCACGCCCAGCCGAGGGACGTATAAAGGCAGGTCCAGCGGAATAACCCGCAGTCCGCCTTTGGACTTGAAAGAGCGGCCTTCTTTCGCTTGAGCGTCAACATGGGAAAGGGAAATGAAGACCCCAATCTCCACTGCTCCTCCATCCAGCGCCCCACTGACCAGCCCCCTTCCCCACAGATCTTTACAGAAAGGGGCCCAGATGAGAAGAAACCATTCAAAGGAAAAGGCAAGACGACCTCCTCCCATTCCCGTGAGAAGCACATACAAAGGCAAGGTAAGGCCTTGGGCTGCTCCCATGGAGGCTGGAAGGAGAGTTGGAATCAGGGATACTGAGCCATGTGTCTTTAGTAGGGTTTTATTTTGAGATTTGGGGATGGGAAATGGCTTGGTGCCCTCAGGGGACTTTGAGAAATGTGTCCACTCGTGATGCTGGCAGAACTTCACATGAAGGACTCATCTGCAAAAACTCATCAGAGAGAGACTATGGGACTCTGCCTGGGGAGAGGTGAGTCATCTAAACTTCCTTTTGCAGCAGGATCGGAGCCCAATCCAAACAAGGAGGAGAATTCTGAGGAAACCAAGCTCAAGGCCGGGAACAGCACTGCTGGATCCGGTAAGATTTGACTCTTTCCAGGCAAGAAGGGACAGGGCAGCAACACTGGTTCCCCTGGCCAGAAAACAGGGAGCTCCTTGGCAGCCAGGGCGGTGCAGATCCTGGACACTGGAGAACAGAAGAGAGCTGGGGTTTGGTGGGAACCTGAGCTCCTGTGTGTCCAGGATGGACTAGGAATTTCAGGGTGTTCAGTTGGAGGCACTTTCTCAAACTCTCATTGTATTCACAGAACCAGAGTCCAGCTCATACCGGGAAAACTGCAGGAAAAGAAAAATCAGTTCCAAGGACAGCTGCCAAGACAGAGCAGGTAGAATCTTGGTGTTTTTTGTTGGTGGTGGTAGTGGTGGGTTTTTTTGTTTTTGGTTTGCCCCAAAAGGTAAATAATCAGGAAACTTTTATACGAGGCTTGAGAGGAAAGGGAGTTACTTACTGACAAGTAAATTTTTGAGAGCTTAGCACTCTGAGAATATTTGGGGACTTACAAGGGGTTCAACCTCACTTCATTCCAGTGCTGAGATGGTCAGGAAGGAGTGGGAGAGACAAGTGGGGTTCACCTGGGTGCACAGGGGGTTCTGGAAATGAGGGTCTGTGGGGACTGCTCTGGCGAGTCTCTCACTTGTTTTCTTTGCAGGGAACTGTCCAGAAGAAGAGTGCAGCTTGCCGCTGAAAAAAAAATCAAGATCCTCCACTGCTGTGCACAACAGTGAAATCCAGGAGACCTGTGATGGCCACCATGGGGGACATTCCAGGGCTTGCACTGGGCGCAGCCAGCGGCACACGTCTCGGGCCCTAGGAGTCCAAACACCGTCACTTCGAAAAAGCTTGGTGACCTCTGTGCGAGCTATGTCGGAGGCTATTTATCAAGACCTAGCCCAGGTGTGGGCACAGCAGATCCGTTCTCCACTGACCTGGGAGCAGCTCACACTGCTCACTCAGCTCCGGGGGCCTCTGTGTGCCCAGGTGCAGACCTTGTATTCCATGTCCACCCAGGCAGCTTATGTCTTCCCTGCTGAGGGCTGGCTTGTCCCAGCCACACTGCCTGGTCCTGGGGATTCAGCCCTGGATAGAGAAGCCCATCCCTGGGCGGGAGATAACTGAGCCTGTCAGTGGATCAGATGAGGCTGAGCTGGGAGCACCCTGACCCTATTCAGCAGAGGATGCATCTCTGGGAATGAGAACAAGGACCTGTTACTTCTCAGATTCTTCCAGATGACCAGCAGTGACAATTTTGGATGCACTGTGTTAATAAATGACAGAACTTGAAGAAGTCATAGGAAAGAAACTTGAGTGGCATACTCAGAATTGTGAGCCCTCCATTTTGCAGAGCACTAAGGCTACAGACAAATTTTATATTTCATGTTAGACATTTGATGCCTTTCGGATGTCTGATGACAGTCGTGCATCTCTGTATAATCAGAAAAATATTAGAATGTAATCATGTGAATTTGCGTATTTTAGATTGTAGAAAAGTAAATATAAGATTATATGCTTTTTTTTTTTTTTTTTTTTTTTTGAGAGACAGTCTTGCTATGTTACCCAGGATGGAGTGCAGTGGCACAATCCTAGCTCACTGCAACCTCCGTTTCCTGGGTTCAAACAATTCTCATGCCTCAGCCTCCCAAGTAGCTGGGACTACAGGCAGGTACCACCATGCCTGGCTGAGTTTTTTTCTTGTTTTGTTAGTAGAGACAGAGTTTTGTCACATTGACCAGGTTGGCCTCAAACTCAAGTGATCCGCCAGCCTCCACCTCCCAGTGTACTGGGATTACAGGCATGAGCCGCCTTACGAAGAAATTGCTTCTCTTTTAATTCAGAAAAGGTTATAGGCTCTCACTCTTCCAGCCTGAACCCATGGAGTACTAATATCCACAAACCATTAATAGTACTCCCTGTGGGAAAATGTCTATACATTTTTACAGTTTGATATAAGTATAGTAAAATTAATATGCAAGCTATTTACTTTTAATATTTCTACATAAAATTTAAGTCAAGATCTATTAAATGGTAAATGATTGTACTTATTTATTCACCTGCCTCATGTTTTATTTCTTTTTAAATATCCTAAATTTAAATTTTATTGTATTTTATACATTTCAATTGATTGTACTGTATTGCAGGATATGGAGATTTCATCACATACTACAGCATAGTGTATTTTGTTATATTTGACGTACATTCTGGTATTTTGTACTGAGATCATACAATCTTTCATTATCTAGGAGTATTAATTACTTGTTTGGTTGCTTTATAATTTTCATTTTATGTAATAATGAAATAAACGTTAATGTTGTTTGGAATTTTAAATTTCTTTCATATATAATTTGTGTCTAATAAAGATGTGAAAAAGAGAATGTCTTATCTTCACTTCTGCGTCATCCTAACCCTGACCTCACCACAGCCCACAGCTCTTGTCATAGTCCGGGGACAGTGTTCCGTTACTACAGGAAATGGGGCCAGTTCAATGGGAATACACAGATAGCAATTGGAGACATAGAGATTTTATCCTCCATCACTGCGATAGAAAATAACCACAGTCATGTGAGTCACACAATTTTCGGGTTGACACTGCTTACGAGTTATGCTTACACTATGCTGTAGAATAACTCTGACATAAATTTATGTATATTAAATAAATGCACATACATAAATAACGTGTCTAAATAACAATGAACGTATCTTAATGAAAATGAACTTTATTGCTTAAAAAGTTAACACACGAATACACACAATGGGATCATAAAATGTTGAAAAATAGAGATGGGGAGAGGAACACAGACATAGAGAAAGGGAGGAACGGAGCTAGAAAAGGACAGATGGACAGAGGGACATCGGAAAGGAGAAAGTGGGGAGAGGGTGAGGAAGGGAAGTAGGGAGTGGGGAGGGAGGAAGGGAAGGACAGAGGGAGAAAGGGAGGCAGAGACAGAGAGAGGAAGGCAGAGAGAAAAGCGGTCTTCTGCCTCCAGGACCAGCAGGACCTTGCACTCCGGGAAAATGTTGGGTGCCCGATGCGGGCTAAGGGCTCCGCCCACAGCTGCGTCGGCCTGCGGGGCGCTCACCGGCCCCGCGGATCCCCAGTCTGGGTCACTTCATCCCGGAGCAATTCAGACGAATTCCGTCTCCCAAGGAATGAGCGAATTGCCCAGAGAGCAATGAGCCGAGACTCAGGTGATTGTCCGCTTTTCATCCACATGGTTCACAGATGACATAGCCCCACGTTGAGCCTGCAACAGAGCGCGAGGCCGATAGTCCCATCCGCGCAGGAGTCGCACTCAGGCCGACTGAAGCGTGGTTTCGGGTTCCACGTTCCTTTGCCCTCTGCAAGGGGGCCTGTTGGTCACGTGTCTCTGGCCCCCGAAGATCGTGTTGACTGTTTGTTTCCCGAGCTCTGCGGGGACACAGAAACCTGCAGGGAAGCGTGGAAAAGCAGCGCCGTGTCTTCGCTCTCCTTTCGTTTCCAAACAGGCCACAGTGGAGACTCCCCTTGTCGCACGAAACAGGAATCCGTCGTCAGACCTTGATGCTCCGCACGTTTCTTTTCTCTGTGGTTTCGCTCTCGTTTTCTACATGAAAATGAACGAGATCCACACACCTGCGTGTGTGAGACTATCACGGCAAAGGCGACACCCACAGGCATTGCCGCCTTCACGGAAAGGGCCTGGAAAACTCAAGACTGTCATGGAGGTTCAGTTCCACGCTCCACCCTTCAGGGTGGCTTCTCCCTGAAAACGTGTACGAGTCAAGACAGCGGCTTCCAGTTTCCATAGAATCACTGGAGAACCCCAGAGAGCCAGCTCCGAAGCCCCTCTTTCCCCTCCAATCTGGCCTTGCACCCACCCACCCCACAAGGCCCTGGTCCCTGTGGTTTTCTGCTTCTTTTTTTTTTTTTTTTTTTTTTTTGAGACGGAGTCTCGCGCTGTCTCCCAGGCTGGAGTGCAGTGGCGCGATCTCGGCTCACTGCAAGCTCCGCCTCCCGGGTTCCTGCCATTCTCCTGCCTCAGCCTCCCAAGTAGCTGGGACTACAGGCACCTGCCACCGCACCCGGCTAATTTTTTGTATTTTTAGTAGAGACGGGGTTTCACCATGGTCTCGATCTCCTGACCTTGTGATCCGCCCGCCTCGGCCTCCCAAAGTGCTGGGATTACAGGCGTGAGCCACCGCGCCCGGCCGGTTTTCTGCTTCTGAGACTTTTCGGCTACCCCGGGACCTTGGGCCCGGAGCTCATGCATATTCATGAAGGGGTGAAGCGGGTGGGTCTTTCCCAGGGCCTCTGGCTGGGCCGGCCTCCTGGCTGGACCTGCCTGCAGCGCAGAGGCCGACTGAGGCTCACCGGAGCTGGCCGGCCTCTCTCTGCCCGTGTCTATCCGTGAAATTCCGGCCAGGTGCCCCCGCGATGCTCTCCCCACATCTTCCGACAGCCCTTTCCCCGCGGAAGCCCGAGGACCAGGACGGCGAAGGAGACTCATTTGTAACCTGAAGGAAAAGATGCCCTGCCAGCGTGCTTTGAGCGGAACCCGTACCCGAACTGGGAGAGACTTGCCTTTTGGGGTCCAGGATTCAGATTTCCTGTCAGAATCGAAGGTCCAGGCATCCAGGCCAGGGTAGCAGGGACCCGCGCACGCAGGCGGCCTGTGCAACGCGACCCCGGCGGGCGCCACCCTCCTCCCTCCTTGGTCACCTTCACCCACACCAGGGCATGGGGGACAGGGGGCTTTCGTGAGCCAGGCAGCAAGGGTCGCCCCTCTGCTGCAGCCCAGCCAGACTTCTGCCCCAAGCCCAGAAGGAATCTGCCCCGGCACTTGGGGATTTTGGGTTTGCTGCCCTGGCTCCTTCGGAAGTGGCGCTGTCCCACCCTCAGACACCTGAGTGACCTCTGCACCCGAACAGATGGCAGGGAGACCAGGACCCGCAGTACAGATGCGTGCTCAGTGGGACAGCCTGGGCCCGCTCAGGCTGAGTCACGGGGCCAAGGTGTGCTTGCGCCGCACACGTCCCACATGAGTCCATATTGGGGCTGGGGCCAGGGTCCCCAGGTCGCCAGAGCGGAGTGGGAACCCGAAGCCGAGGCACATCTACCTGCGCAGCTCGCGCCCCCTGAGGCCTCTGCGTGGCAGAAGCAGATGCAAGCCATCCAGGTGCTCTCCCAACCGCTCCAGGAACCGGAGCGTTCATCTGCGCTCACATCCACCCTGTTATATGAGCTCCTGTCGACCCCAGAATTTCAGGAAAAGGCACCACCTTTCCTAGCAACGGAGCCACCGGGGGAGCTGAGGGACGTGGAAGAGCCCGCTGTTCTGGAACCACTCGGCCGCCAGGAAGAACACCTGGCTCTGCTGAAGGAGCTTCAGGACGCGGGGTTGGGACGGGGTGGGGGCAGGGCAGTGGCCCCTCTTCCGCGATGAACCTCTGGCTCGGTTTGGAGAGGCGTCTCTTCCCTTCCAGCTGACGCGTCTAGGATCCCTGAGATCCAGATCCGGCGAGAGACTCCACACAGACGAGGGCTGTCATTCTTTCCTGAGCATCCCAGAGTCCGCTCAGGTACCCAGAGATGGGCCGTCTACTGCACATGCGCGGGTCCTGCAGGCAGCAGGTTCGGGTTTGGGACCAGCCCAGGCAGAGCTCTCATCCCTTCGCCCCCCCGCCCCCACTCCGCATTCCTCAGTGGGGTGGGCGGAGACCTCCACCCTGGGAAACACCAGCCCGGGCAGCGGCCAGGCCTGCCCTCCTTTCCGCGGCTCGACTCCTCTACCTCTCCACACCACCGTCGCTTGGCCACCCGTGCCCCGCCAGCCTCCTCGGCATCACGTGGAGCGCCCGGCAACCAAACGTAGACCCCGAGAACACGCGAAAACCGTGGTTCTGCCCTTTCCAGGTGGGAGGAAAGTCAAGCAGAGATGGGGAAAGGAACTGAGACAAAGTGGGAGGGAGGGACAGAGGGAGGAAACGACGGATGGATGGAGGGACCTTGGAAGGGATGGAGGGATAGAGGGAGGGAGCGGGGGAGGGAGGAAAGGAGGGATGGACAGAGGGAAGGAGGGACA
This sequence comes from Theropithecus gelada, assembly GCF_003255815.1. Taxonomy (NCBI): domain Eukaryota; kingdom Metazoa; phylum Chordata; class Mammalia; order Primates; family Cercopithecidae; genus Theropithecus; species Theropithecus gelada. The sequence goes on from NW_020260543.1 coordinate 8,356, forward strand.
GAGCGATAAAAGGAGTAAGAAATAGAGAAAGGAAGGCAGAGAGAAAAGCGGTCTTCTGCCTCCAGCACCAGCAGGACCTCGCACTCCAGCAAAATGTTGGGTGCCCAGTGCGGGCTAAGGGCTCAGCCCACAGACGCGTCAGCCTGCGGGGCGCTCACTGACCCTCGGATCGCCAGCCTGGGTTACTTCATCCCGGAGCAATTCAGAATTCCGTCTCCCAAGGAATGAGCAAATTGCCCAGAGAGCATTTTCATCCGCATGATTCACAGATGACATAGCCCCACGTTGAGCCTGCAACAGAGCGAGAGGCGGATAGTCGGGTCCACACAGGAGTCACACTCAGGCCGACTGAAGCGTGGTTTCGGGTTCCACGTTCCTTTGCCCTCTACAAGGGGGCCTGTTGCTCAGGTGTCTCTGGCCCCCGAAAGAGAGACCATGTTGACTGCTTCCCGAGCTCTGTGGGGACCCAGAAACCTCCGGGGAAGCGTGGAAAAGCAGCACCGTGTCTTCGCTCTCCTTTCCAGTTTCCAAACAGGCCACAGTGGAGACTCCCCTTGTTGCAGGAAACAGGAATCCGTCCTCAGGCCGTGATGCCTCCATCCCCTGCCCAGGCTCCGGGCTGTCTGGGCGGCCTCCCTTTGGCATACGCTCCAGGCCTTCCCCGACTCTCAGCTCCCGAGCTTCCAACACATCGGACCGGCTCAGGACGGGGTGTGCTCCGAGGCGTCAGGGCCCAGGGCTCACTGCCCTGGGATCCCCTCCGGTGCTCTGCCTTGCCGCGGAAACATTGTTTTGGATGCCTCGCCGCCCCTCCTGCAAGGCCCCCTCTTGCCCCACACACCCAGAGCCGCCAGGGCTGTCCGGGGACGCACCGCCAGCCCAGTCCCGTGGGCCCTTTTTCTCACAACGCCCCCACCACTGTCCCTTGTCCCCACGAGGACCTGCCCGTGGTCAACGGGGCGGGAAGGTTCTGCTTTGCCCCACTCTGGCACTAGAGTCCCGGCAGCCTGATCCCGGGAGAGAGGGGCTGACGGACACCCCGACACACCCCACCACCAGCACGAGCAAACCCACCCCGACACACACACACACACGGGCGCACGCGCATGGGCACACACAGACACGCACGGACACACTCACAGACACACACACAGACACACACACACGGGAACACACACGGACACACACACACGGGAACAC
>NW_020260544.1:0-4050 GCF_003255815.1 Theropithecus gelada
GGGGACAGGACGGGGACAGGAGGGGGCAGGACAGGGACAGAGGAGAGACACGGGGCAGGACGGGGGCAGGACGGGGACAGCAGGGCGCAGGAGGGCTGCAGGGAGCCATGTCTGCTCCAATCCCACGCAGGGCCATCTGCCTCCCTCTGCCCAAAATGCGTGATTCACCACGGCAAGGAGGCGAGAAGCAGGGACATCCCTCTAAACCCAAATGAACACACAGTGACGGGGCCCCAGCACCCCATCCACAGGCTCTTTCCATTATTTGAAAACGTTTCTAAAATCTGAACTTCTTTTAATCTTTGAATTGGCTTCTCGTCATACAGCAGCCTCATGGGCAGCCTGTTTCAGGTCTCCATGCTTCGCAGAGGGCACCACTGCACAGAAACACACGAGTCCCAAACGGAGGGAAGCAAATCTCACCCAACGTTAAATATTTGTTTCTCCAAAGCTAAGCGGTCACCTGTGCATGGTGATGGTGATGTTTGAGTTCAGGTGACTTTGAGGCTGACCTTCCACACGGGGCCCTGCGGTTCTCTCCTCTGTGCCCGAACCCTCCTAGTCTTTATTGTGGGAGCAGCGCGGGAGACAGCGGAGATGTGGAAGCAGGCTCTGGCCGCTCGGTCTGCACGAGCGGTTTCCCTGCAGAAGACTCTGCGCCCTTCAGCCTCACCGCCCGCCCCTGGCCTGGGTGCTGCTGTGTGCCGGCGCTGGGCACGCTGGGAAGAGCAGGGCCAGCCGTTTGCAGGACAGGAGGCTGAGGCTGCATGTACCTCCTGAGGGCTGGGCCAGAGGTGGGCTCGGGGCCTGGGCCCTCCCGTGGCCGTGGCCTCTTCCTCGGTCCTTTGCCCTCCAGGGTGCCAGGCCTAGGCCTCCGCGCATCAGTGTGGTCAAAGGGCAGGGCTGGCGTGAGGTGTTGACATTTTGGTACCTGTGGAGCCATGTAGAGAAGCACTGCTCCGAGGTGGGAAAGCCAGAGTCCCGACCAGTGTGGGCTGAGCTCAGGCTGCTGGGGTCCTGGCCAGACCCTGTACTGGGACCTTGTTTGGAAATAGGGTCTCTTCAGAGGATCACACTTAGATGACGTCATCGGAGTCAGCCCCGTCCAGTGTCGCTGGCGTCCTTGTAAAGGGGACGTTCAGATGCAGACAGATACTCACGGGGGGAGTCGACGTGAAAGACAGAGAGAACCACCCACATCCAAGGACTGTCGGAGGCCACCAGAAGCTGGGGAGATCCTGGGACAGACCCCCTCACAGCCTTCCATGAGCTGGGGGGCAGTCACATGTGTGTAAAGTAGCACACGTGTGCCACAAAGCAGAGGCTAAGCAGTGCAAACTGTGCACACTCTGCATGCTCAGGCGGTGACACGCGGCAGACATCACTGTTTCAGAAAGAGCCTGGCGGCAGGATTCACACAAGTAAGCACGTTCCAGACTCCCCAGCACACGCCCTCTCTGGCTCAGGCTCGTGTGAATGTACTGTTACCCTTGTACAGATGTGATCATGGGCCTCCTCACGCACATACAGATCACGCCCTCTCGCTGGTGTACATGGGAACACACGCTCTCCTCATATACACAACTACACCCGCTCCTTCTCCACCCTTGTTCACAGCAGCAGCCTGAGAAGATACAGAATTCCATGAATTGCAGCCCAGAGACCCCCCGAGCCCTGCTGGCTCGCCTGCCTCCCGCCTCCTAGCATGCACCAAGGTGGAGACCAGCTGCTGCCCGGTGCCTGCCCCTCCTCCCTGGGCCACGCTGACTCGCAGACGCTGCTGCTCAGTGTGGTCAGGGGCTCGGGTCAGCCCCAGGATGACCGAGTGATGGGCTCCACCCTAAACTGGCTGTGGAGACCTTCCACACACTTTCCTCCTCCATGAGTTCGACGGCGGGGCACGCTTGGAAGCCAAGGGCTGGCAGAGGCCGAGCCAGCTTGGATCTCAGAGTGGCCAGGTGGGGCAGAGCCACACTCCACCGCAGGACGCTGCACTGATATGAGAGAGAAACAAGCTTGTCTTGGGTTAAACGGTTAAGATTTCGGGGGATGTGTTTAAAGTCCCTCATGTTCTTTTAACTGTCCACTGCCTGTCTCCAGGAGGGGCCCGGGGCAGGCACTGAAGTACTCTGCAGTTTTCAGGCCCCTGGCACTCAGGCAGGAGCTCTGCTCTTAGAAAAGCCAGTAGACTGGCACTCGGCACATCCTTGAAAGTGGGTGGTGTGGGACTCTGCCCTTTGCCCTCTGCCCTGTGCCCTCTACCCTGGCGTTCAGTGCTCTGCTGTGACTGCCGTTCCCCGGCTCCCTCTCTTTTCCTACACATGGATTTGCACAGACCCTGCAGCACCTCCCTCCCTTTCTCCTCCCTCTTTTCTCTTTACTCAGGAATATCTCTTCTTAGTTACAGGGTTGGGCATCCCAAGACCTCGTTAATGGGGTCCCCACATCCAGGGCACTGCAGATGGGCTGCTGACCACATGCCTCTGGCCACCGGCCAATCTTGGGCCATTCGCTGACACCCCGGAGGCCGACGGGCCCTCACGCTGCTCAAGGTGGAGGGAGGCTGTGCACTGGGGGTGCCAGCATAGGAGCACTGTATTCCGGGGGCGCCGCGGCTCCCTCCTCCCCAGGCTGCTGACGCGTCACACCAGCAGCTCTGATTGAAATCCAAATCCTTTCACATAAAACCCTTCACTTGTGCTCTTAAGGAGAGAGGCTTGTGCACACGCTAGGGCTCTGCTTCCCTTCTGCTGCGTTTTGCTGGTGCACTGGAGGTCTGACGTCCTATCAGGAGAGGACCTTGCTGCTCCCCCAAACGAAGAATCATGTCACAGGAAACTCCCCTTTTGACCGTGCCTTCCAACAGCAAAACAGGGAGCTGAGAAGACCATGAGGAGCGGGCTGTGGGGAAAGGAGGGGGTCACTGCGGTCAAACGAGTATTGGGCGGATGGTGCCACTGCCAGAGCCCACCCAGAACCACCATCACGGCACCATTTCACCCCAGCCGGTCCTCCCCACGTCCTCAGGTGGCTGAAGAGCACATCACACCACATCTGTCCTCAGGGAAAAGAGGAGAGAACGCACCTGAGAGGACCCGTCGACCAGGGACACACACGACACACACAAAGCAGCATCCAGAGCTATGGCCGGGGCCACCAATGGGGTGAGGGGCCAAGGAGAGCCCTGGCTGCCCTGCAGAGGGTGTGTCCGTGTGACCTGTGTGTATGCATGTGTGTGTCTGTGTGTAATGTGTGAGAGATGGGTGTGTTTGATGTGTGCATGTGTACATGTCTGTGTATGTGTGTATGTTTGGTGTGTGTGTATAGTGTATGTGTGTGGTGCGTGTGTGTGTGGTGAGTGTATGTGATGTTTGTATGTTTGGTGTGTGTGTGTAATGTGTGTATGTGTACATGTCTGTGTATGTGTGCATGTTTGGTGTGTATGTATGCTGTGTGTATAGTGTATGTGTGTGGTGTGTGTGTGTGGTGAGTGCATGCGATATTTGTGTGGTGTGTGTGGTGTGTGTAGTGAGATGTGTGTATGTATGATGTGTGTATGGTGTATGTGTGTGTTATGTGTGTGGTGTGTGCATGTATTTGTACATGTGTGGTGTGTGTCTGGGGGCATATGTGTGTGGTGTGTGTATATATATGTGTCTGTGGATGTGTGGCATGTGTGGTGTGTGCATGTGTGGTATGTGTGTTGTGTGTATGGTGTGGGTAAGGTGTGTGTACTGTGTGCATATGTATATGTGTGTGTGCATATGTGGTGTGTGTGATAGGTGTGTGATGTGTGTGTATTCCTGTGAATGTGTGTGCACATGTGTGTGTGCCTGTGTTTGCATGCACGTGTGTCTGCACATGTGTGGTGTGTGTGGTATGTGTGTCGTAGGTGTGTGATGTGTGTGCATTCCTGTGAAAGTGTGTGCACATATGTGTTTGTGTGCATGTGTGTGTGTGCCTGCGCATGGGTGTGTGGTATGTGTGTGGTAGGTGTGTGCATGTGTGTGTGTGCATGTGTGTTGTGTGGTAGGTGTGTGGTGTGTGTGT